>NC_052157.1:89936514-90236514 GCF_902713615.1 Scyliorhinus canicula
GACTCACAGTGTATGGGCTTCCCTACCTTGTCTCGGGTAAGTCTGAATCGGTAATTTGTCTTGACAATTGCCTTCTTGTACAGTTACCTATCGTGCAGTTGCATCAACACTGCGCTGTGGAAGGGATTTCCACGATTTCGTCTGGAGCTTAGGGAAGAAATGGCAATATATTTCAAAATCAGGATACTGAATGTCTTTAATGGAAATTCTAGCTGCTGTGGTACCCATGTTCTGGTAAAAAGTATGGGTTATTTAATTGGAAGTTGCTCTCTAGAGAGCTGTGGCGACTTACTCTATTTGGTCTTGCAGACCGTCCACAACGTGCGTCACAAGTGTAGAACGAGAATGTTTGTGGAAGGGGTGCCAATAAATTTAGAACATAGAACAGAGAACAATACAGCGCAGTACGGGCCCTTCGGCCCTCGCTGTTGCGACGACCTGTGAAAACATCTGAAGCCTATCTGCCCTAACCTATTCCATTTTCATCCATATGTCTATCCAATGACCACTTTAATGCCCTTAAAGTTGGCGAGTCTACTACTGTTGCAGGCAGGGCGTTCCACACCCCTACTACTCTCTCAGTAAAGAAACTGCCTCTGACATCTGTCCTATAGCTATCACCCCTCAATTTAGAGCTATGTCCCCTCGTGTTGGTCATCACCATCCGAGGTAAAAGACTCTCACTGTCCACCCTATCTAACCCTCTGACTATCTTATATGACTCTATTATGTCACCTCTCAGCCTTCTCCTCTCTAACGAAAACAACCTCAAGTCCCTGAGCCTTTCCTCGTAAGACCTTCCCTCCACACCAGGCAACATCCTAGTAAATCTCCTCTGAACCCTTCCCAAAGCTTCCACATCCTTCCTATAATGTGGTGACCAGAACTGCACGCAGTACTCCAGGTGCGGCCGCACCAGAGTTATGTACAGCTGCAGCATGGCCTTGTGGCTCCGAAACTCAATCCCCCTGCTGATAAAGGCGAGCACACCATATGCCTGCTTAACAGCCCTATTAACCTGCGTGGCAACTTTCAGGGATTTATGCACCTGGATGCCGAGATCTCTCTGTTCATCTACACAACCAAGAATCTTGCCATTAGCCCAGTACTACGCAGAGGGCAGCAGAGCAGAGCTACTGATCAGCTGTTCTGGGGAAATTTGCATACGTGCAGTGCGGTCAGCCTAAGTTGAAGGTGAATCTGCGAAGGAGACCCGAGGAGTTTGAGTGAAGGCAATCATCCAGCAGAGGGCAGCAGAGCAGAGCTACTGATCAGCTGTTCTGGGGAAATTTGCATACGTGCAGTGCGGTCAGCCTAAGTTGAAGGTGGTTTGTGGAGAGGCTGTTGGCAAGTGACAGTTAAACCCGAAACACTTCGTGAGTGTTTCCCACGCACCCCACGGTGGTTGGGAAGTGGGAGCAGGGGCCTGTCGTGAAGGTGAGTGAGTGCCTTTAAATTTGCTTACCTTTCAGCGGGAGCAGGGTTTGAGGCAATATCAGGTAAGCTCTTCCTTTCTTTTTCTTTTTCTTGTTTTTTTTTTAAATCTAGAGGGGATGTCAGGGAAGGCAGTACAATGCTCCTCCTGCAGAATGTTTGAGGTGAGGGACGCCGTCAGTGTCCCTGCTGATTTCATCTGTGGGAAGTGCACCCAACTCCAGCTCCTCAAAAACCGTGTTAGGGACCTGGAGCTTGAGCTGGATGAACTTCGGATCATTCGGGAGGCAGAGGGGGTCATAGATAGGAGCTTCAGGGAAGTAGTTACACCAAAGACTGGAGATAGATGGGTAACTGTAAGAGGGACTGGGAAGAAGCAGTCAGTGCAGGGACCCCCTGCGGTCGTACCCCTGAGTAACAAGTATACCGTTTTGGATACTTGTGGGGGGGGAGACTTACCAGGGGTAAGCCATGGGGTACGGGCCTCTGGCACGGAGTCTGTCCCTGTTGCTCAGAAGGGAAGGGGGGAAAGGAGTAGAACATTAGTAATTGGGGACTCAATAGTCAGGGGTACAGATAGGAGATTTTGTGGGAGCGAGAGAGACTCACGTTTGGTATGTTGCCTCCCAGGTGCAAGGGTACGTGATGTCTCGGATCGTGTTTTCCGGGTCCTTAAAGGGGGAGGGGGAGCAGCCCCAAGTCGTAGTCCACATTGGCACTAACGACATAGGTAGGAAAGGGGACAAGGATGTCAGGCAGGCCTTTAGGGATATAGGATGGAAGCTCAGAGCGAGAACAAACAGAGTTGTTAGCTCTGGGTTGTTGTCCGTGCCACGTGATAGTGAGATGAGGAATAGGGAGAGAGAGCAATTAAACACGTGGCTACAGGGATGGTGCAGGCGGGAGGGATTCAGATTTCTGGATAACTGGGGCTCTTTCTGGGGAAGGTGGGACCTCTATAGACAGGATGGTCTACATCTGAACCTGAGGGGCACCAATATCCTGGGGGGGAGATATGTTAGTGCTCTTTCGGGGGGTTTAAACTAATTCAGCAGGGGCATGGGAACCTGGATTGTAGTTTTGGGGTACGGGAGATTGAGAGTATAGAGGTCAGGAGCACAGATTTGACTTCACAGGAGGGTGCCAGTGTTCAGGTAGGTGGTTTGAAGTGTGTCTACTTCAATGCCAGGAGTATACGAAATAAGGTAGGGGAACTGGCAGCATGGGTTGGTACCTGGGACTTCGATGTTGTGGCCATTTCAGAGACATGGATAGAGCAGGGACAGGAATGGTTGTTGCAGGTTCCGTGGTTTAGGTGTTTTAGTAATCTCAGAGAAGGGGGCAAAAGAGGGGGAGGTGTGGCGCTGCTAGTCAAGGACAGTTTTACGGTGGCGGAAAGGATGCTAGATGGGGACTCTTCTTCTGAGGTAGTATGGGCTGAGGTTAGAAACAGGAAAGGAGAGGTCACCCTGTTGGGAGTTTTCTATAGGCCACCAAATAGTTCTAGGGATGTAGAGGAAAGGATGGCGAAGATGATTCTGGAAAAGAGCGAAAGTAACAGGGTAGTTGTTATGGGAGACTTTAACTTTCCAAATATTGACCGGAAAAGATATAGTTCGAGTATATTAGATGGGTCATTCTTTGTACAATGTGTGCAGGAGGGTTTCCTGACACAATATGTTGACAGGCCAACAAGAGGCGAGGCCACATTGGATTTGGTTTTGGGTAATGAACCAGGCCAGGTGTTAGATCTGGAGGTAGGTGAGCACTTTGGAAACAGTGACCACAATTCGGTGACCTTTACGTTAGTGATGGAAAGGGATAAGTATACCCCGCAGGGAAAGAGTTATAGCTGGGGGAAGGGCAATTATGATGCCATTAGACACGACTTAGGATGTGTTGGTTGGAGAAGTAGGCTGCAAGGGTTGGGCACACTGGATATGTGGAGCTTGTTCAATGTACAGCTATTGCATGTTCTTGATAAGTACGTACCAGTCAGGCAGGGAGGAAGGGGTCGAGCGAGGGAACCGTGGTTTACCAAAGAAGTTGAATCTCTTGTTAAGAGGAAGAAGGAGGCCTATGTGAAGATGAGGCGTGAAGTTTCAGTTGGGGCGCTTGATAGTTACAAGGAAGCGAGGAAGGATCTAAAGAGAGAGCTAAGAGGAGCAAGGAGGGTACATGAGAAGTCTTTGGCAGGTAGGATCAAGGAAAACCCAAAAGCTTTCTATAGGTATGTCAGGAATAAAAGAATGACTAGGGTAAGAGTAGGGCCAGTCAAGGATAGTGGTGGGAAGATGTGTGTGGAGGCTGAGGAGATAAGCGAGATATTAAATGAATACTTTTTGTCAGTATTCACTCAAGAAAAAGATAATATTGTGGAGGAGAATGCTGAGACCCAGGCTATTAGAATAGATGGCATTGAGGTGCGTAGGGAAGAAGTGTTGGCAATTCTGGACAAGGTGAAAATAGATAAGTCCCCGGGGCCGGATGGGATTTATCCTAGGATTCTCTGGGAATCCAGGAAAGAGATTGCTGAGCCTTTGGCTTTTATTTTTAGGGCATCATTGGCTACAGGAATAGTGCCAGAGGACTTGAGGATAGCAAATGTTGTCCCTTTGTTCAAGAAGGGGAGTAGAGATAATCCCGGTAACTATAGGCCGGTGAGCCTATCGTCTGTGGTGGGTAACATCTTGGAGAGAATTATAAAAGATGCGATTTATAATCATCTAGATAGGAATAATATGATTAGGGATAGTCAGCATGGTTTTGTGAAGGGTAGGTCATGCCTCACAAACCTTATCGAGTTCTTTGAGAAGGTGACTGAACAGGTAGACGAGGGTAGAGCAGTTGATGTGGTGTATATGGATTTCAGTAAAGCTTTTGATAAGGTTCCCCACGGTCGGCTATTGCAGAAAATACGGAGGCTGGGGATTGAGGGTGATTTAGAGATGTGGATCAGAAATTGGCTAGTTGAAAGAAGACAGAGAGTGGTAGTTGATGGGAAATGTTCAGAATGGAGTTCAGTTACGAGTGGCGTACCACAAGGATCTGTTCTGGGGCCGTTGCTGTTTGTCATTTTTATAAATGACCTAGAGGAGGGCGCAGAAGGATGGGTGAGTAAATTTGCATACGACACTAAAGTCGGTGGAGTTGTAGACAGTGCGGAAGGATGTTGCAGGTTACAGAGGGACATAGATAAGCTGCAGAGCTGGGCTGAGAGGTGGCAAATGGAGTTTAATGTGGAGAAGTGTGAGGTGATTCACTTTGGAAAGAATAACAGAAATGCGGAATATTTGGCTAATGGTAAAATTCTTGGTAGTGTGGATGAGCAGAGGGATCTCGGTGTCCGTGTACATAGATCCCTGAAAGTTGCCACCCAGGTTGATAGTGTTGTGAAGAAGGCCTATGGTGTGTTGGCCTTTATTGGGTGAGGGGTTGAATTCCGGAGCCATGAGGTCATGTTGCAGTTGTACAAAACTCTAGTACGGCCGCATTTGGAGTATTGCGTACAGTTCTGGTCGCCTCATTATAGGAAGGACGTGGAAGCTTTGGAACGGGTGCAGATGAGATTTACCAGGATGTTGCCTGGTATGGAGGGAAAATTTTATGAGGAAAGGCTGATGAACTTGAGGTTGTTTTCGTTAGAGAGAAGAAGGTTAAGAGGTGACTTAATAGAGGCATACAAAATGATCAGAGGGTTAGATAGGGTGGACAGCGTGAGCCTTCTCCCGCGGATGGAGGTGGCTAGCACGAGGGGACATAGCCTTAAATTGAGGGGTAATAGATATAGGACAGAGGTCAGAGGTGGGTTTTTTACGCAAAGAGTGGTGAGGCCGTGGAATGCCCTACCTGCAACAGTAGTGAACACACCAACATTGAGGGCATTAAAAAATTTATTGGATAAGCATATGGATGATAAGGGCATAGTGTAGGTTAGATGGCCTTTAGATTTTTTCCATGCCGGTGCAACATCGAGGGCCGAAGGGCCTGTACTGCGCTGTATCGTTCTATGTTCTATATGCATATATGCAGCCCAGCTCTGCAGCTTATCTATGCCCCTCTGTATCCTATAACATCCTTCAGCACTATCCACAACGCCACCGACCTTCGTGTCATCTGCAAAATTACTAACCCATCCTTCTAAACCCTCTTCCAGATCATTTATAAAAATGACAAACAGCAGTGGCCCCAAAACAGATCCTTGCGGTACACCACTAGTAACTGAACTCCAGGATGAACATTTGCCATCAACCGCCACCCTCTGTCTTCTTTCAGCTAGCCAATTACTGACCCAAACCGCTAAATCACCTTCAATCCCATACTTCCTTATTTTCTGCAATAGCCTACCGTGGGGAACCTTATCAAACGCCTTCCTGAAATCCATATAAACCACATCAACTGCTTTACCCTGATCCACCTGTTTGGTCACCTTCTAAAAAAACTCAATAAGGTTAGTGAGGCATGACCTATCCTTCAGAAAACCGTGTTGACTATCGCTAATCAACTTGTTCTTTTCAAGATGATTATTAGCGTAATCTCTTATAACCTTTTCCAACATTTTAACCACAACCGAAGTAAGGCTCACAGGTCTATGATTACCAGGGTTGTCTCTACTCCCCTTCTTGAACAAGGGGACACCATTTGCTATCCTCCAGTCTTCCGGCACTATTCCTGTCGACAAACACGACATAAAGATCAAGTACAAAGGCTATGCAATCTCCTCCCTGGCTTGCCAGAGAATCCTAGGATAAATCCCATCTGGCCCATGGGACTTATCTTTTTTGACTTTTTCCAAAATTGCTAACACCTCCTCCTTTTGAACCTCAATTCCATCTAGCCTGGTGGACTGAACCTGAGTGTTCTCCTCGACAACATTGTCTTTCTCCAGTGTAAACACTGACGAAAAATATCCATTTAACGCTTCCCCTATCTCTTCTGATTCCACACACAACTTTCCACTACTATCCTTGATTGGCCTTAATCTTACTCTAGTCATTCTTTTGTTCCTGATATACCTATAGAAAGCCTTAGGGTTTTCCTTGATCCTATCCGCCAACGAATTTTCGTGTCCTCTCCTCGCTCTTCTTAACTCTCCCTTAGGTCCTTCCTGGCTAACTTGTAACTCTCAAGTGCCCTAACTGAGCCTTCATGCCTCATCCTAACATAAGCCTTCTCCTTCCTCTTGACAAATGCTTCAACTTCCTTAGTAAACCACGGTTCCCTTGCTCGACAACTTCCTCCCTGCCTGACAGGTACATACGTATCAAGGACACGCAGTAGCTGTTCCTTGAAAAAGCTCCACATTTCGATTGTACCCATCCCCTGCAGTTTCCATCCCCATACTATACATCCTAAATCTTGCCGAATAGCATCATAATTGCCATTTCCCCAGCTATAATTCTTCCCTTGCGGTATATACCTATCCCTGCCCATTGCCAAAGTAAACATAACCGAGTTGTGATCTCCGTCACCAAAGTGCCCACCTACATCTTAATCTAACACCTGGCCGGGTTCATTACCCAGTACCAAATCCAATGAGGCCTCGCCCCTTGTTGGCCTGTCTACATACTGTGTCAGAAAACCCTCCTGCACACACTGTACAAAAACTGACCCATCTATAGTACTCGAACTATAGTATTTCCAGTCAATATTTGGAAAGTTAACGTCCGCAATAACAACTACCCTGTTACTCTCGCTCCTGTCGAGAATCATGTTTTGCAGTCCTTTCCTCTACATCTCTGGAACTATTCGGAGGTCCATAGACAACTCCCAACAGGGTTACCTCTCCTCTCCTGTTCCTAACCTCGGCCCATGCTACCTCAGTATACGAGTCCTCAAACACCCTTTCTACCGCCGTAATACATTCCTTGATTAACAATGCCACACACACCCCTCTTTTACCATCTTATCTGTTCTGACAGAAAGATCTAAATCCTGGAACCTGCAACAACCATTCCTGTCCCTGCTCTACCCATGTCTCCAAAATCGCCACAACATCGAGATCCCAGGTACCAACCCATGCTGCAAGCTCACCCACCTTATTCCAGATGCTCCTGGCGTTGAAGTAGACACACTTCAAACCAACGTCTTGCTTGCCGGTGCCCTCTTTCGACCTTTTAACCCTATCCCTGACCTTACTACTCTCAACATCCTGTACACTGGGACTACAATTTAGGTTCCCATCCCCCTGCTGAATTAGTTTAAACACCCCCGAAGAGCACTAGCAAATCTCCGCCCCAGGATATTGGTACCCCTCTGGTTCAGGTGAAGACCATCCTGTTTGTACAGGTCCCACCTACCACAGAATGAGCCCCAATTATCCAGGAAAACCAAACCCTCCCTCCTGCACCATCCCTGTAGCCACTTGTTCAACTCCTCTCTCTCCTTATTTCTCACTTCGCTAGCACGTGGCACGGGTAACAACCCAGAGATAACAACTCTGTTTGTTCGAGCTCTCAGCTTCCACCCTAGCTCCCTGAATTTCTGTCTCAAATCCCCATCTCTCTTCCTACCTATGTCGTTGGTACCTATGTGGACCACGACTTGGGGCTTCTCCCCCTCCCCCTTAAGGATCCCAAAAACACGATCAGAGACATCACGAACCCTGGCACCTGGGAGGCGACACACCAACCGTGAGTCTCTTTCGTTCCCACAGAACCTCCTGTCTGTTCCTCTAACTATGGAGTCTCCAATGACAAGTGCTCTGTTCCTCTTCTCCCATCCCTTCTGAGCAACAGGGACAGACTCTGTGCCAGAGACCTGTGCCCTATTGCTTACCCCTGGTAAGTGGTGCCCCGCCACAGTATCCAAAACGGTATACTTGTTATAGAGGGGAACGACCACAGGGGATCCCTGCACTGCCTGCAGGTTCCCTCTCCCTCCCCTGACTGTAACACATCTACCTGCTTCTTTTACCTGAGGTGTGACTACCTCCCTATAACTCCTCTCAATAACCTCCTCCGCCTTCCGAATGATCCGAAGTTCATCCAGCTCCAGCTCCAGGTCCCTAACGCGGCTCTCGAGAAGCTGTCACCCGAGAACAGCCCCTTCACAAACCACCTTCAACTTACGCTGACCGCACTGCACGTATGCAAATCTCCCCGGAACAGCCAATCAGAAGGTCTGCTCTGCTGCCCTCTGCTGGATGCTTGCCATCCGTCGAACTCCTCGGGTCACTTGTGCAGGTGCACCTTCAACTTACGCTGACCGCACTGCACGTATGCAAATCTCCCCGGAACAGCCAATCGGAAGCTCTGCTCTGCTGCCCTCTGCTGGATGCTAGCCTTCCGTCGAACTCCTCGGGTCACTTGTGCAGGTGTACCTTCAACTTACGCTGACCGCACTGCACGTATGCAAATCTCCCCGGAACAGCCAATCAGAAGCTCTGATCTGCTGCCCTCTGCTGGATGCTTGCTTTCCGTCGAACTCCTCGTGTCACTTGTGCTGGTGCACCTTCAACTTACGCTGACCGCATTGCACGTGCCTTTTTCTTCGATGCGTCAGCGTGTTAGTGTGTTTTTGGATGTCCACTCATCAAGTCAAATGGAGAGTACTCCATCACACTCCTGACGTGCCCCTTGTAGATTGAAGACATATTTTGTCCAGTCAGTAGGAGAGTTAGTCTCTGCATGATTCCGACTCTTTGGTGTGCTTTCGCTGTCGCACAATTTACATAGCTATTCAAGTTGTGTTTCTGGTCAATGATAAGGCAAATGATTTTGACAGAGGAGGACACAGGGCAGAACATGTCATTGAGTATAAAGGGGGACTGCTATATTTTATGTTGTTTGATTGGTCATTGTTGGGTTCTTGGCGTATGGCAGCAAAACGCTGCAAGAAGTTCAGGTATTGTTGCATTTTGGCAGCACCGCTTCATTATCTTAGTTGTCATGAATGGTGCTAAACATTAGGAGATTTGCAGTGAACATTCATGTTTTCGAATTACGATGTCAGCAAAGTTATTGTCGAAGCAGCTGTGTATGGTTGGGCCAGAAGCACTCGCATGCGGTCCCAGTGAAGTGCATCGCTGAAGCTGGGAAGACTCGCGCCAAAACAACTACAACCACCTACATTTCCCAACGCAAAAGACGATCCAGTCGAGAGTTTTGCCCCAACTTTCGATTTGAGTCATTTTTTTAACGATCCATATTCCCACAAACAGGTTCATTCCGATAGTGAGATGAACTGCAGTACCTGCGTTGCCGGCAGAATCAAAACTTCATTGCTAAGCAAGTGTGCCTTCATTGCCCTGTTTCACCACAACGTTACCAATAATCCAGAGAAGCCTGACGAGTTACTAATATGCCGTGTTGATATTGTCCTTTTTGGTTTGGTGCAGAGAAAACATCGAGCATTATTCCACGTTGTCGGCTCAATTTAAATGATATTGATCAACTGGAACAGCTTGTCTCGATCGAGACAAGTACTGGAGCACATATATTCTGTAATATTACCCGTCTGTCGGTAGGAAGACTTGCCTTTGCAGTGCTCAATGCCTGGCATCGTTTCTGATGTCAGTTGGTGGAATGCACTTTGTTGAAGAGTAGAACACGTTCTCCATTAATTCTGGAATTTAAATATTACTGTTTTGATATTGGACAGCGTTTCATTATCTGCGAAATGCGACGCCATGAAATTTCCAATTGTTAAGAATTGCTCTTCTACCGTGAATTGAAGTGACATTGGAGCCACACATGATCCAAACAGTAGCCATGTCCAACGGCATAACGTTCACACTTGGATATTCCATGGGAATGCAATTGTACAATCTCTTATTATTAATCTTCTGGGCTTCAAAGAACACATTTCGAGATGGACCAGTCATGTCAAATTGTAGCTACAAGAGCAGGTCAGCGGGAAACAACCTTTCTGCAATTAATTCGGCTCATGAAGACCCATAGGATGTCCACGATCTATAAGTCACAAGTCTGGAAAGCGATGGAACACTCTCCATTATGCAGGATGTGTTCTAATACAATAATATCCAAGGAACCTTACTTCCGAGAGGAGAAACGAACCTATCCACATTCTATGATCCAATAACGTACCGATCCAATGGTGCCGATAGCGTGTACCGCCTACAAGATGCGCAGCAGGAATTCTCCAAGGGCGTTCAGAAACCACCTTCGAAACCTGCGATTTCTGGTATATAGAAGGAGAAGGGCAGCAGACAAGTGGACTGATTACCGTTAGAAATATGTCTGGAAGCTGGTCATGGTAGCAAATTAGAAATATATTGCATTTACTATCCTGTGATTTAATTAGAAAACTCACTCTCCTTCACGAACACGGAGTGACAGTGCAAGACAGGCGGCTGCACAAAAGCAGGAGGCTCACAATCACTTCGCACGAACTAGTGAGAAATGGAAATCAACACTAGCATATCCTTCAAAGGTAACAGCGAATGAATAGGTGATAATTAATAATAGTCCAAAACAGTGGTATCAGGACAGATTCATACAACGGTCCTACATTCGCTGAGTGGCCGTTGCAGAAACATTTAACGTGATTGCGTTTCAAGGTGATACGATACTGATCATCTGTTCTATACATGGAGAGACATTAAATTTTATGGATGCCATGTTGAAAAAAATACTTGATAGCTAAATATATATAATTTTAATATCTTCTCTGTCTCGCTCAGAGACAAACATTTATCCTGAATTGTGTGGCAGCATTCAAAAAAAGACCAACTGTATCACCTAAATCTTTCAAATCTTCTTTACATTCGATTAGTTCTGGAATAAAGGAAGGTCACAAATGAACACGTTTATTGAAACAACATTTATTTTATTTCCACAGCGCCTTTCACATAACCCTGCACTCAAGAATATTAGGGCATCAAATTAAGCCTGTCAATTGTTGGTTTGAGCACTACTTGTGATCAGTGTCGCTGTGGCACATGGAAAACTAGAAAAGCAGACATGCTTCAATGCAAGTCTTCAAGCTTCCAGGTGTGAAGTAGCAGAAGGCATTGAGAGAGTTCTTAAGCAGTTGGTGATTCACAACTGGCAGAATGAAAGGCAACGGTCTTGCGGAGATATACTGTTCATTTCAGATGTAAAAGAATAATAAATAGATATTATTATGGCCGATGGAGCACTGATATGTTTTAAAAGGATTTAGTTGTTCTCGTTATTTCCGATATTCCTAACGCTGCTGCACTCAACATATTCATGATGCAGAAATGTTGGTATAATGCTAATCTTTATATTGTCAAGTTGTGGACTGCCGTCGCAAATGAAAATTGACAGAGACGAATTGCACCGTTGTTTTTGTTTACGCGAAGCACACACATGTGAGTGTATGTATTCTGCTGGATAGTCAGTAGTAGATTACGAGATTTGATATAAAACATTACGAGAATTGATATAAAACTTCTAAAGAGAATCGGATCATCATCTTGATGTTAACTGCCAATGCTTTTTTTAGAAATGCACCTCAAATTCGGAAGAAAATATGTTGCGACCAACATTTAAGGTCAACTGCGTCAAAATTTACCCGCAACGAGTGACACCGTTCAGTAACGCGCAGGAACAGTGCCACAAATCTGCAGCTGACGCCAGAACAATCGGCTCCGAGACGGGGAAACACGCTGAGATGTCACTCCATCACAATTTAAAACCTGATTGGGAAACAAATATAAATAACTTTTTCAAATGTCGACCACGGGATTGCCCAGCGGAGTCCTTGGAAACAAACATATTCGTATGTATCCATGCACACCCCCACACGAACAATTATATTTCGCTGTAAAGTATTAGCTTCACATAAAATTATCTTTCTCGTTTAATTTAACCTTTTCACCTGCTAAAGTGCATTCGAAAAACGAATGGAATAGGCAAACATTGTCCGCGTTGATAAGCGCTTGCAAATATGATAAATTAGTAGACGCCTCAAATGGATACAGCTCATCTCTGATTAGATTTATTTTTTTCTTTCTAATTATGTGGAGCGCGCAACGTGCTATTGTGCTGACTACACTGAGATTTGAAGTGCAGCAGGGCAGATGCACTGAAATTGTAACCACTGTTCGTGGGTGAATATTAAAAGAGACTTGAATTCAATTCAATGTAAAATGCTGAGGGATGATCCAGTATGAATAATCAGGAAGAATGCAATAATCTGTACTTTAGAGAGACCTGAAGTATTCCGACCAATGTTTGAAACCACAGAAAATATTTTTGGCTGATACAAAATGTTTGTGTGGACCGCCGAGATGTGATACATCTTAACGTCGCGGCATTAGTTATGGAGAATGAATGGGCATCAACATTCCTGGACAGGCAACTTTGTGTCTCGTAATCAGTGCAACATGTTAAATCAGTTGTCGTCATTATATATCGGTTATTTTAAACAGAACGTCACCAACAGAAATCGGCACTGCTGAGTGTTATTATTCCGTGGCCGACGTCACGTTTGCAAGGCAATTTTTCTTCCTCTTCACATCTTTGCCTCAGTGTTTTGAGGAGCAATGAGGAGTATTATGATCGGAACCAAGATGCGTTCTTGTCCCATTTAATGCAGCAAATTTCCAGCTCCATTCTGAGGGGGACATTTAGGATAAGACGAAAAAACAAACTCTCCACAGGACTGTGTGCACAATTTGTTGGTATTTTATTTCTTTTTTTAAATTAATTTAGAGTTCTTAATTCATTTTCCCCTATTAAGGGATACTTTAGCGTTGCTCGTCGACCTAGCCCGCACATCTGTGGGTTGTGGTAACGAAACCCACGCAAACACAGGAGGAACGTGCACACTCCACACGGACAGTGACCCAGATCCGGGATCGAACCTGGAATCTCGGAACAATGAAGCAGCAGGTTAACCCACTGCGTCACCGTGCTGCCCATTGAGTGCACAGTTTATAATGAGAGCTTTCCGGAATGCGTGCAGACAAGTGCTGCAGCAAAATGTGACATTTCCTTCACTTTGTTGCATACCATAATTTCATCTTCTTTTCCAATCCAAATATGAGCAGTAATTAACACTGCCGTGCTTTTAAATAGTTAGGAACTCTTAGCATATCAATATATATTAGAGATTGTTTGCACACCTTGCACTCTTTTTGCATTTATTGCATTATTTATTCTACGAGATGTGGCCTAAATAATTTCCAGTAAGTCCCTGTTTTTTTTAATAAGATATCGTTATTGACAGAAGGAGCGACAATGCACAATAATTCAACGTCCTTTCAATTAAATATATTCTGGACAGAGGAAGTTCCCTCAAGCTTTACGCCTGAATGATCATATTTGAAAAAGTACAACAGCTTCATTGTTGGGGAAGAAGAATCGGCATTTGGGTTCACAGCACGGCCAGAATATCAGCTACAATATTGACCTGCACACAATATCGTTGTACTGCGGTTAGTTTCGTTAAAAAATAAATATTCACATCGGATCTTTTCTTCAATATGAGCATTCCATTACCCTTTTGGGATTTGTTATTTCGAATATTCTAAATCTCACATCGGCCTACGTCTGTTCTTTACTTTGCCATGTGGTCGTAGCAATAGATTGCCGACATGTGTTATTAGAGTTGTGCTCTGTGTTCTAACCGTTGCAATGATATACACAGAACATATAGGTGTTTAACTGGAACGATTAAAGACGTGCCAATAGTTTACAAATTACTGCACGACAGAGTTACTCGAATTTTTCGGGAGATACTCTAAGCGCGACGATTCTGTTGCACATCCGGCTACCAAGTCACGTGTCGGATCCTAACACCACCCGCTGGCCAGAGATTATACCGACATTTACATGCACTGATATGCAACAGTATACATTTATACAACGAGATGCAATCGGGTGTCCATCCATTCCTTTGCAGGCATTGATATTTACAAACATAACTGTTCTTTCAGCAACGTGATATGCATGTTGGTTGTAAACATATGTTGTATGCATTTTGTCACAAGTTCAGTCTGTCAGGTTTGCGTAATAATCTGGTCAACCTCCTGAGTGATGGCGTTTTCTGGTGTTCCTGCTCGTTCCACATTCAGTGTTGCGGATACGTCAATTATCACTGGCACTGTTGGGTCGTATGTGTCTTCTTAAATTTGGGGATTGCATCCAAATTCTTCTGCGAGATTCAGCACTCAAGGCCGTTTCACTTTTATTAATGCAATTCAGTTCTTTCGCAGAACTGAACCATCATCGAAAAGCACCATAAACGACTGTGGACATACCTGTTGCAAACTTGAATTCGCTAATTGACGTAGGCTTCAAATGAAGTTATTGTGAAAAGCCCCGAGTCTGGCCGGGGAGGCTGTTACGGGAATTGAACCGTGCTCGTGGTTTGCCTTGGTCTGCTTTCAAAGCCAGCGATCTAGCAATGTGCTAAACAGTCCCACTGCAGCAATGTGTTGACGTTGGCATCATCAAGACTGAGAGTTTAGCCTGCTGAAAGTGGCTCGAGTTATTTGTGGAATTATCATGGACCACTTTCTGCCTCCTCTTTAAAAAAAAACGATTTCCACTTTAGACGTTGATATGCAGGGGCGGCATCATGGAAGTCAAGGTCGTCTGATATATCCCTGTTCATGAGCAGCTGTTCTAGCGCCATGATTGCTTAGAAGCGCAAAATAGCCATAGCCACGGCTATCACTGGCCTTCGTCAGCAGCTGCTTTTCGGTGTGCACAGCCCTTTCCGTCTCGCAGTCCGAATGGGGTAGCAGGGAGAGAGATGATGTGCCTAAAATCATATTAATTGGCGCAATTACCAGGCACAGAGCAGGTCGTTAGGACGCTCCGGAGAGAGATTGAGGAGAGACAGAACTAGTGAGGTAGATGTGAGTTAATTTGAGAAGGAGAATAAGGATTTTAGAGAGCAGTTAGCAGCGAGGGACAGAGAGGTGGATGATGCCAATAGGGCACACCAGTCTTGTCTCGCGCATTAGTGTATTTTCCAAACCCAATATGATAAGACCTACCAGGACACGCAACGTGCGGTCTTGGTAAGACAGGAAACCGAGCAACAAGTTGAGAAATTGCAGAAACAGTGCAATGATTTAAAAGCAGCCCTCCAATCTGTCCATGCTTCCACGATGGAACACAGGCCGTAGACCACGCAAAGTGCCGAAGCAAATTGCAGAATTGCAATCTCTGCTTTCTGTTCAGAATGGGTTTCGCAGTACATTTGGACTCCAAATAGATCAGGAAAACGGCTCCGATTGGCAGGAATTGAATGAAATTGCCCATAGATACGTGCATGGGACATATACGTAGGAAACACCCCAGAAAAGGAAAGCACGCCAGCCGCCGGCTGAACAGGCAGAACATACCCCAATTAACCCTGTAACAACACAATGTAGGGCCGGTGCAGAAGGAGACGCAGATGTCCTTAATACAACCCCGTTAACCGTAACCAATTTCGGGACGCAAGTGGAAAAACTACACCATTCCTGGCCACATCAGACCCCCACCAGTTTTCCGCCTATGTGAAACAGCATGCCTCCATGTCCGAGAAGGAGCCAGTGAAGCTCACGGTTTTATGCCTCGACAATTTAGTCATGGCAGCCCTTCCTGACCCACAGAATGTAGGAGGTGGCACACTCCAAGAAATGCACACAACAATCCTATATGTGATCGGCTATAACAGAGGAGACCCGGTAGAAGGCATAAAGAAGCGTAGGCAAAAGAATAAAGAGCACCCCACAGCGTTTGCTGGACGCTTGTGGATACACTTCACCGCAGTTTTCGGAGAGTTAACTTGCGCTCATTTGTCCGCAGATAATATGGCCAAATGATCTCTCATGCCACAGGGGCAGGACATAGAGCTTGCACAAATTATGACCCCTCAGACGAGGCCCACAATGTGTTCAAAAGGTTGCCCCGCGCTTGGGAGCAATCAGTCCAAGGCAAACCCGCATTTATAAAACCTGAGGAAGCACAGGCAGACATTAATCTAGTTAAAGTGCTCCAGAGGCCCGCATGGGTAAATGAGGGCAGAATCAGCCCACACCAGTCAAAAACCAAAGAATGCTAGTATTGTGGACAGTTAGGTTACTTTGCACGTGAGTGCATCGCGCCCCAAAAGCAGCAGAGAAAACAACAGACAGGCACCCAAAATAGGAATAGGGCAACGCCGACCCATAGCATTCGTGCCCGTTCAGATAATGCAGACATGAACGGCACCCACTGACGATGTTCGGGCTGCCCAACCTGGGTATGTGATGCCCTTTGGGACAAGTCCGGTAGGACGGTAGGTGCAGGCAAAGTCCGGGGACACCCTGTAGAATTTCTTTGGGACACAGGAGGGTTCCGCACCACACACAATTACTCCACGATGTTCCAATGGGACTGCAGATCGCGATTGCAGAAAATTGGCTGGCTCTGCGCATATTACAGGTCCAGAATCCAGACCCCAGAACCAGTACAGATTTCGCCAAGAAGCAGAGGGAGAAATCTCAAAGGTAATAGAGAGTTTAGATGATCAAGGCGTAGATTAAGGCGTAATCAGATCAGTAGCCTCCACAAACAACGCACCCATTTTTTTCCGTCAGGAAAACGGATGGATCATGGCGACTGAGCATTAATTACCCAGAACTGAACAAAGTAACTCCAACAGCAGCCCCACCGTAGCTACGAGTACCGAGACCAAACTAAAACAGGGACACCAGTCATTTTTGTTTCGGTTTTTGACATTAGCAACTACCTTTGTTCCATTCCATTGGATAAAGCGTGCCGGGACAAATTTGCCTTTAATTTCTGAAATAACAATACACGTGGACGTGCCTTCCACAAGCCTTCTACAACTCACCCTTCATTTTCTACCGGCAGCTGGCAAATGGATTTCCAACATTTTCCCGCCCCGATTGTCTGTTCCAGTATGTAGATGACTTGCTGCTAGAAACTGGCACAAAAGGAGACCACATTTATCTTCTCGCCGAATTCCCAGGACTCCTAAAAGAAATTGGATGTAAAATCAACCAAAGAATGCCCAGGTTTTGAAGGTAAATGTGATTTACTTGGGTACACTAATCACTCATGGTAAAAGTGAGATCGAGCAAAAGAGATTTGAGTCGATCGTCAAATTGCCCCTTCCCCACAAATTCCCAGCCCTCCGGTCATTTCTAGGACTGCTTGACGGTTGCCGAGACCATATTGACGGTTTCGCCACTAAGGCAGCACCCCTATCCAAACTTCTCAAGAAGCAGGCAACATGGGAATGGCTTTCACAGCATACGGATGCGTGGATGCTTTAAAAAGAGCACTCTGCGCAGATCAGTACAGGTCCCAGATCCACTTTCCCTGTTCGCTATCGCAGTAGCAGGCACCGGCCGAACACTTTGGGCTGTGCTCCTCCAGGAACGTAATGACCAATACCTCACGCATTTTAGATCCTGGCGAGCAAGGCTTTGCTGCCTGTGAAAGGCACCTGCTCGCAGCATTTTGGACAGTACAGTACTTCGCCTACATTACAAGACTCAACGCCATCACCAGTTACACTGAACACACCCCAACACAGCTATTGTTGGACGGCCGACTTAAAGATGGAACAGTCAGCCAAATCCGCGCAGCCCGTTGGACACTTCATTTACAAGGACGGGACATTACATTAAAGAGAACCGAGACCCACACATTACTTGCCGATAATTTGCAGTATGTAGGCACCCCTCATGAGTGTGAGGTCATCAGCACAAAACAAATCACAGTCCCATTTATACCTAAGACACCTCTCAGGAAAGCAGATTGTACACCCCAGAGACCCCAGCCCACAGACACGTGCGCACCCCTGAAAATTTATGTGGATGGTCCTCCACAGTTTTAAATGGAAAGAGAATTACCAGTTATGTAGGACGCACCCTAGATGAGATTTCACTAAAATGGCAGGACACTTAGGCACGAAATCCGACTCGTTCCGACCTCAGCATACATTTATTCAGACAGCTTGTATGTCTGTAATAATTTATCAGAATTCATACCCCTGTGCGAATTTAGAGGATTTGATTCTGCAGACGGAAAACCCCTACCCTCAGCCCCATTACTCTGAAATATCTTTGAGACAGCGAAAGATAGAAAATATGGTATCATTAAGGTTCGCAGTCATCACCGTCCCGTCCCGTCCCCCCCCCCCCCCGATACCCCGCTCGCCCCGGTAACGGTAAAGCAGACGCCCTAGTGAATTCAGGTTCCTGGATGTAAAGGATTATTAGTTAGAATAATGTAGATGATAGGGCTGGTCTGGTGGTAGTGAGTTCACAGACAGAGAACAAAGAAATTGAGCAAAGCATGGCCAGAAATGGGGGAAGGGAGCCTTGTGCCGAGGATAGTGAAAAGGATGCTGGGGAACAAGAGGCCGAGGGTTGAGGAATGCGAAGTGAGCCAATATATGGCCAGGTCAGGTGGTGTATAGGATGACCCATGGGAAGCGTGTATGTGCATCTTCATGCCATTTGAATAATATCTGCAGAAATCTCTTTGTTTTTGACCTCACTCGGTTCGAGAGCCCCAGAAGACGCCTGTGTGTTCTGACTCTCTGTGGAGCGAGTCAGCCTTGCAAGTTGGTTCACAATAAATAATACTATTCCAACGAATCTATCTCGAGTTTTATTGAGGCCAGACTGACGGGTAAAGAATTTTAAATTGTCACAGGCACAGTAATTTTTAGACCCCCCCCCCCCCCCACCACCCCGCAAAGATCCCAGTACACGCAGTTCAGGTCTGACAGGCCAACATTCAGGAACTTGCGAAAGAACAGAAGGAAGATGAAAAACTCAGGGAAGTTTAAACAGGAAACCTTCCCAGCCCTGTATGATAAGTTTTAAAATGCAATGAATACACAAGACGGTGTGATTTTGAAAGAAGGCGTTTATGTGGTTCCCTGCCAGGGCAGGAACCAGATCATTTGTCAGTTCCATTACAATCATGGACACCAAGGCATTGAACCCTCCTGAGCCCGCCTCAGACCGCTCTGCTGGGGGCCTGATATAAAAGCCGATTAAACCCACTACATTGAGAAATGCTTGATCTGTGCCCAAAACAATCCGGACAGATATGCAAAAAATGCTCAACTTAGTCATGCCTGCCCCGTTAATGGCCCGTGGACGAATCTGCAGATATATTACAGAGGACCCCGACCCCCTTTCAGAAATGTTTCTAAGTATGTGTTGCTGGTCATCGACACCTTCACAAAACTGGTGGACGCTTTTCCATCAAGAACTAATATGCGAAAACAACAGCTAAAACCCTGACACACCACATATTCACAGGATGGAGAGTCCCCTACAGTATCAAGTATGATCAAGACTTCCAATTTACAGGATGCATAACGTAAACCTTCCTCAGAATTGTCGGCATTAGACATAGTTTCGATAGAATATCACCCTCAGACAAGTGGTATTGCAAAGAGGATGAACAGGACATTAAAAGCCACCCTCAGGAAATGGTGCAGCAGATTAACAGCACCTGGGAATCAGTTCTCCCAGTTGCTTTTATGTTTTTATGGAACACGGTATCCACATCCACAGGATACAACAACCCCCCCCCCCCTCCCACACACACACACACACACACTCCCATGACCGGAAGCCCCATGAAAGGGGCAGAGTATTTATTAGGACTGGGGTTGACCAGCGCCCCAGTCACAGCCCTCACACATAAAAACGCTGTGCAGCAGCTAATCGAGAATATAAAGGCAGCCCAACTCGCAGGGGCTGTGAGACCTGGGACACGGAGGAAACGTAGCAAGGCTTGTTTCAACAGAACAGTACACGCCACTGAGTTTGCAGTATGGCAGCAAGTGATGCTTTCCCTATAAAACCCCAGATCATTCCTTTCCCCTAAATGCTCCGGACCGTACTCCATTTCAGACACAGGCAGCCCCGTGGTATCCAAGATTACATATCCCAATGGCAAGTCTGCGTGGTTTCACAAAAACCAGCTCAAGGCTCGCAACCTAAAAATACACACCACATCTTGCTCGCAGCAGCAGACGAGCACGGCCCGCCCACATATGACGCATTCCTACCCTCCACCAGCCAGTCCAGCCTGTCCTCAGGCACGACTTAGCTCTACCACCAGAGGTACGACCCCGCCTCTCCCTTCCTTCAACCCAGAGCGACAGTGATAGCGAAAACAATGACGACAGCCACAGCACACCACGTTATGATTACCCCTTTACCAGGCCCTACTCCCAGCGAATCCGAGCATGATTCCAGTGAGCCCTTCGAAATTACCTACATCAAAGCCCCTGACCCAAACCCACCGCCCAACCATTAGGGATAAAACCCTCGTAGCTCCGACCTCGTCACACGATTCTGGCACCGAGACAATTCGTTCAGGCTCATCCGGAATGATGAGATGGACCCCAATTAACCCCAAGCAGCTTTCGCAAAATTAATCCAGTCAAGAGTATGGCAGCCTGGCGAAGATGATGACATGGAGTCTGACTCCCACAAAACGAATCTCTTTGCGCAATGAGGTGTCCAGCTGATGATGAAATGGAACCGATGGAGAGATAGCGTTTCCCTCCTGATGGAACCTGCACCATGTTCGTTGTACGTGCGTTCGTTAATGTTAATGTTAAGTGTTGATTGTAAATTTGCACATTTTCACGGCCCCAATCCACCACTTCTTTAACGCCCACTGGATAACCGTTATGATTAGTTTATCAACAGAAACCCGTTTAGAGATACAGGTTTGCCCACAGACAACAGTTCATAACTGTTCTTCTGCATAGAGAGATGTGATGCATAACTACAACCCCACGACGACCACATTCTTACCCGTTCTTGCTGGTCAATCTGGCAGTGGATAAAAAACACTAGTCCCTGGCTGGGGGAGGGTAGGTGTGCGTCATACGTGGGCGGGGCTTGCTTCCCTGCTGCTGCGAGCAAGATGCGGTGTGTATGGTTAGTCTGCGAGGACCCACACCTCTGGTCAGCTACACTCCGTAGAGCACAAACGGCATGATCCCAGTCCTACCGGGGAGTCCATCCATTTCTTACCCGCGCATCCCATTCGGAACTTTTGGTTCAGAACTCTTTTGTTTCTTTTACGGCGACCCTAAGTTTGTTCTCCATATGCTTTTTACATCCTCAACTATTGGGATGGTAAATCGCACAGGCAGCGAGACGTTTCGCATTTTGTCAGTATTTCTCTCGAATGTGTTGTCCGGATATTCGGTTTTAAAAAAATGAGGGAGTCACAGTTGGTGACCAAATATAAAGCGTAATTGGCAATAAAGGACAGACAGACAGTCATACGAGATCTTAAGCAAAGTAATCAGAGATATCATCCTTGTGTTCAATGAACTCCGGAAACTCAGAAACCCAGAGGAAGAGAAAGAAGAAGACTAAAAACAGGAAAGGTGAAGACGACTACCATGTTCTTCACCTGAGTATTAGCAGGATCCCTTCAAATGCGCGCGGACGCTACCCCCCTCACCCCTAACACACAAGACGTAAATTATTCCCATCCCCTGATCCCCGAAATAGTTAACCCCACGACAGCTAACAATATCCCGACCTGGTGTGATATGTTTATCACATTGTATTCACTATCGTCTGTAGTAGAAGCCCTCTTAGTACTGGCGATACTTTGCAGTCTCGTGCAGAAACGTTGAATCAGGAAATGGCGCAGGACAGCCTACCGCTCTCGCATCCCGGTATACACGTTTAGGTCCCCTATTTTCGCACTTCACCAAACCCCCGAACCCCTTGACATGAATGAAAGTGCACCCGTTTCTCTTTGTGTATTTTGTTCAATAAAGAAATGTAAAACTCTGTGCTTGACTGCCAAGCTAGAGAATTTTGTGTGCTGCTATTTGTACAGTTTAAGAAGTTAGAGATTATTTTTGGATTGTTTGAGTGAGATTAGTTTATTGAGGATAGTTAAAGGTTCCAGTTTTTTTTAATGCATACCTGAATGTTATAGCGCCCCGTAGAGTTTTATAATAATGTATGTATTTAACATGATTTTTGGTAAAATTGGGTTTCATAGGATAGGGTAGTGTAGAGCCTGCTTATCCGAGAACGAAGACGACGTGGTAGTGTGATCCTTCATGCTTCACGTTGAGAATCACAAGGATGGCGTGTAGCCATCTGGGATGGCCACGTCCCAATAACAAAATGGACACTTTGCAAAGAATGTAGGAAAAATGGACAATACTGAGAAAGCAAGCAGGTGCAAGATTTGTCTGTTGTTTGCACACTGCAGCTCCCAGACAAGACCGATACTGCAAAGCCATTGCCATAATAATGAGCCATCTCCGGGGAAAAAAGGGTAACATTTAAGTAAACAATACCAAGGCAGACAACCTGGCGCCAGAGGAGACGAGAACAAAGCAGGCCAACGGCCACCGAAGACATGCCCAGCCATCAGGGCAGCCACACATTTATTGGTCGAGATCGATACCGATGATCAAGATGAGGTCCAATCAATTGGTGCCAAGTTCAAGTCCCCCCCAAAAGCGCAAAACCCCTTTTGGGTATAAGAAGGATCACCCAATGGGGACTCTCTCTCTTGGCCTTGACTCTCAGCTAGTAGACACCTGCCTAGCAGCTGCACCAGAACACGTGATTCGAAAGTCAACGCACACTTCGAGACAGACGCTCTTGCTTACTATTCCTTACCAGCTCAACACCAGCAGACTCAGCACCGGACAGTGGCCGTTGTTCTTCTGACTGAGTGGCGCCCGAAGCTAAGAATAGGCTTTATTAGTGCTGTTAGTTTTGTTGGTAGAGTTTTGTGCATGAGTACATTTGACTGTGTGTATAAATAAATGAGCATTGATTTCGAACTTACTAACTGGTGTAGCGAGTCTTTGACCAGTAATCGGTTCTAAACTTTGTAGCGGTATCTAAAGATACTTGGCGACTCTTGTGCAAACGTAATTAAAATTAAGGAAGTCGACCATATTTTCCAGCATAAACAGAGCCAATTAAAGAAAGAAGACAATTAGCAACACTATCCCTAGTACAGCACGTCCGTGGAAGAATTTCCTCGGTTTCGTTCTTTGGTCTACCTTGCTTCGTATCTTCTGTTGTGATATTTAAATGTTATCGGACCTGCTACCATGTTGTGTTATGTGGTTTCACCGTTACAATGATATAAACAGAGCATATAGGTGTTGAACTAGAAAGAGGATTAATTGGTAAGCAAGTAAAAAGATAGCTAACAGGTTACTGTACAGACAAAGTTAGTAGAATTGCTCGGCAACAACTCAAAGGGAAACTATCCTGCTGTGTGCCATAAGACCAACTGCCGGATGACTCCAGTAATGGATTTCTGACGCCACCAGCTGGCCGGAGGACATACAGATAGTTCCATGCACTGATATACAAAGATATACATGTATACAATTGTGCTTCCAAGCATGTCACGTCAATTAGCAGACACAAAAAATAGAGTAATTCCGCAATGAGCGGTTGCAGACATATCTAATTGCTCTGTTCCCTTAATGATACCCATTGTTTTGCAAATGTAATAGTTGCTCAAGGAGGATCTGTGCATTTACCTTACCCAGACATGTCCTTTCAATTGCATCCACTCGGCTAAATTAACTGCTATCTGAACTAAAATTTGATTGAAGAGACAATTTCAGAAAGATGACATGAGGTTTTTTCTCTGAGCTTGCTTCTTTCATGATAGAATACGAATAAAATTCGTGAGGCTTTCACTTTCATTGAGATAACACCATTTTGTAATCTGCTCCCAATACAAAATGTATCAACTTGGATATATAAACCGGGGCCCATTTCCAACCAAAGTCACGAAATCATATAAATATACAGTGCAGGAAATGCCCTTCAGCCCATCGAGTCTACACCGCTATCTGAAGGCACCTAACCTACCAAAGCTGCTCCCAATTGCGAACACTTGGCTCCTAGACTCGAAGGTTAAAATGTGTCAAGTGCTCATCCAATTATTTTTTAAATGATGTGAGGCACCCGCCTCTACCACCCTCCCGGGAAGGTTCCAGATGATCACCATGCTCTGGCTGAAATCAGTTTTCATCAAATCTACCCTGTAGATCCCGCCGCTCACCGTGAACTTGTGTCCCCTCGGAAAAGACTTAGGGGAACAGCTGATCCCTCTGCACCCTCTCCATGACCGTTAGAAACTTTTACACCTCGATCAGGTCGCCAATAAGTCTGCTACGCTCCAGCAACAACACAGGACTATCCAACCTCTCTTTATAAATAAAATGTTCCGTCCCAGGAAAGATTCTGGTGAAATGCCGCAGTATCCGGTCCAATGCAATCACGTTCTTCCTAAAATTTGGCGACCAAACCTGTACGCAGTACTCCATCGGTGACCTCGCGAATGCACTGAGTAACTCCAAAACTACTTCATTGCTTTTGTGATTAACGCCACGATTGATAAAGACAAATGTACAATACGCCCTTTTCACCATCCTATTAACCTGACCTTCTGGCTTCAGAAATCGATTTACAAACACGACAAGGTATCTTTGTTCCACAGGTCTTCCCAGTGTGCTACAATTTATTAAATAGTTCCTTGTCAAATGTCTTCTTCCAAAGTGTAAAGCCTCACACATTCCAGGATTAAATTCCATCTGCCACTTCCCTGCCAATTTCCCTAACCCATATAAAACTCCCTGTAACATAAGACTCTCAGACTTTCTGTTGCCGACCCGTCGTATCTTTGTAGCAGCCACAAACTTGCTAACTCCACCCCCCTTCCCACACCAACACTCACAGACATACACAGTCATCTAAGTCGTTTATATAAATGACGAATATTATGGGACACAGCACAGATTCGCGTGGTTAGCCACTGGATACTGGTTTCTTCTCACAAAAGCACCAGTCTTCCATCAAACTCTGTTTGCAACAGCTCATCCAGTTTTCGATCCATCTTATTCAGATCCCCGGTATCCCATGTGCATTTGCCTTCGTTATAAGTCCCTTATCTGGGACTTTATCCAAATCCTGTACTCATTTTCTGCTGAAGTGTCTCGTCTGCAAATATTTTCGTATCATCTGGTTGTGGGAGCAACAAAACGACAGCCCACTTCAAATATATGCAATCAGTTTACTCCAAACTCAAACATTCCTCATCCTTAAAGTCATGCCAAATACTGTGTTCGCCCTACGCATAATGGTGTCTATGACGTTAAATGCTCCTTTAATATTAAACATTTTTTTATTATGATCATTTAGTACCTCAATAAAATTAAGTATATTAATTGAGGTGAGACTCATCAAATAAGAAGGTAAATAATAATATTGATTTTCCTTTTCCACTATTAGCGAATAAAAAGGATAATGATGTCATATTTCAACGAGCATCAACTGCATTTCGCATCATATGTTTTGCTCCCTACACGAATGGCATTATTGCAATGTGTATTTCGGTGACCTTTGATAATTACTATATATTTTTTTAAAATTTAGATTACCCAATTATTCTTTCCAATTAAGGGGCAATTTTAGCGTGGCCAATCTACCTACTCTGCACATTTTTGGGTTGTGGGGGCGAAACCCACGTAGACACGGGGAGAATGTGCAAACTCCACACGGACAGTTACCCAGAGCCGGGATCGAACCTGGGACCTCAGCGCCGTGAGGCGGTTGTGCTAACCACTAGGCCACCGTGCTGCCCTACCTTTGATAATTATTAATGTGTATGCTTTCTCTTTTATTTGGAAGATTGTTAAAGAGAGGAAAATCATGCATATAAAAAAAAAGTAAATGTACAATCTGTGTCGCCGTATTTAACTTCAACAACGCCAATAGCAAGAATGGCAATGCTCTTGCTTTCGGATTGACTTTTATTGCAATATTTATGCTTCTCAATGTTATGCACTATTTGAAAGACGCGTATAGAATTGAATAACACAATGATTGACTGAAAGCCCAGCGTTCACTTTCATTTGAACATTGACATTCACGCTTTTTTAGCGTTTAGATTACAAAATTTCACACCGTGTTGCTTTTCTTTCATCTCTTTTTCTGTGAAACAAAAACAAAATTATGCTGACAGTCAACATCACAAATGACCACCAAGGAGATATGGCTACAGACCCGTTACAATTGCCTCCTGATGCATTTCTGGTTGTGCAGTGAGGTTTGTATTTCTGCCAATAGATATTACTGTACCAAAGAATAGGTGGAATGCAAAGTGGACTGTGCTTTTTTTTCTGTCCTTGATTTCTTGCCAGTGATGTCATTGTGCAGACATGTCCAAAGATGTGCAGGTTAAGTAAATTGGCCAGGCTAAATTGCCCTCAGGGTCCAAATTGCCCTTAGTGTTAGGTGGGGTTACTGGGTTATAGGGATAGGGTGGAGGTATGGGCTTGGGTATGGCCTCCTTCTACACTGTAAATTCTATAAAATCAATACACGACCATGTTCTCACCGAATTCATTTAAAGATTCTTTGCAAGCCGTGAGCTCTGGAATGCGGAAATGAAACCGATTAGCACGTCCATTTGAACCAATGTTTTTCAATCTTTTCGTCCGGCGGTCCACTTTGACAGAATGGCCTATCCGCGCGACCCATGCCACATTCACAAAATATTACCCGTAGTTAAATGTAAAAACGTCACACTCATTGTTGATACTTCTGTATAATTAAAAACAATGTGTGTGATGTTTCACCTTAAGCGGGAGCTACATCCTGAAACCTTACTTGGTAACTCACGATAACTTGATTATTTTGTAACGTTTCACCCATTGTTTGCATTTGGAGAATTGTCCTCAAGCGTTGGAATGATAAGCAGGTTCAAGATTGCACAGTTTTAAAACGTCACTCGTTCAAAACCCAATAGGACCTAGGATAGGAAATTAAACTCTAAACTTCCACTGCAGAAACAGCAGCCACCATGGCTGAGCTCAGAACATGGTCAGGCAAAACGTCAGTACCACTTCCTCGGCAAATAAGTAACAGACTGAATACATGAAAACAACAAAAAATTGCAGGGGACAAGTCAGTCTACCAATATGTTAAACGTGAAGACGGATTGCATTCCAAACACCTGGAATATTTTAGGAGCTCCTGTGTACATGAGCGCAGTTAAATCGCCAGCAAATACCAATCCCGGTGAACAACTGAAGTCGCCAAAAAGGTTGATGCACAACCCCGTGCGCTACTGGGATGATTTCAGCTGATGAACTCCATGTAGCAACACGGCATGGGCAGATGCTTGGGGACGAGTACCTGGGATGGGGTCGAGGTAGCGGCAGGGCAGGTGATGCAAAAAGAATCGTACTTGAAGGGCAATTGCCCGTTATAGAGAAACAATTCGTAATTGGGCGAGTGGAATGAGGGGTTGCAGAGGTGAAGGCTGTTGCATGCCCAGGTTAAACGAGAGAATGATAAACGGTGCACGGCCTTTATCAGTGAGAAACTGAACTCAAGAAATAATACAGATTCTGACGCTGACCACATTCCCAGCAGAATTTTACAGGATTCTGACTGCAAACTGCCCAACTACACTGAAGCCCTGAGAGTCAAGGAATTCCACTGCCCGGTTTCTGTATCAGCCTTTTATGATTACTGTCCGACAGTGGGAATACGCCTGAGAGAAAATGGCATAAAATGGTGAGTTGATCATTCGGGATCGTGTTTGCTCACCTGTTGGCAACCCATTCTACACCAACCCGCGATGCATCCGCGTGACGTGAATCCATATTAAAAATCATTGGCTTAAACGAAGATCAGCATTTATACTGTGGCAATCTTTGAAAAGTATTTTTATAGAACAGTACAGCACAGAACAGGCCCTTCGGCTCTCAATGTTGTGCCGAGCCATGATCACCCTACTCAAACCCACGTATCCACCCTATACCCGGAACCCAACAACCCCCCCCCCCCTAACCTTACTTTTATTAGAACACTACGGGCAATTTAGCATAGCCAATCCACCTAACCCGCACATCTATGGACTGTGGGAGGAAACAGGAGCACCCGGAGGAAACCCACGCACACAGGGGGAGGACGTGCAGACTCCACACAGACAGTGACCCAGCCGGGAATCGAACCTGGGACCCTGGAGCTGTGAAGCATTTATGCTAACCACCATGCTACCCTGCTGCCCCTAAAACGTATTGCAAAGGTACAGACCGTCAGACCGAGTAACGCCCGCGGAAACAGAAATGCCAACGAGGAGAAAAAAGCAAACAATGGCAAAGTAATTAGAAATACCGTCAATGCCGTAGATGATATGATCAAATGATAGGAGACACTATAAATCAACGGTGATCCTGAGTTCGTCGAGGCGGGGAAAATTCTTGCAATGGGTTACTACCCAGCTGAGGTTTACCAGAACAGCTGCCAAGTGGAGGCAACAGCTAGTGCAAAAAGCGGCGGAATTGGAGCAGAGCAAATAACTGCTGCATGTGCTACGTTTCAGGGCAGTGTTTTTTAAAGAGGATAGGGGTATATGAAACCCTGAACAATTTGG
Source organism: Scyliorhinus canicula (assembly GCF_902713615.1). Lineage (NCBI taxonomy): Eukaryota > Metazoa > Chordata > Chondrichthyes > Carcharhiniformes > Scyliorhinidae > Scyliorhinus > Scyliorhinus canicula. The sequence continues at coordinate 89,965,326 of NC_052157.1, forward strand.
GGAAAGAAAATAGGTAATGACAGCGATTCTGAAGAGTTATGCACATGACTTGTCCCCTGACATGCACTGACGGGTGCGTGGGACAAAGGAAACTCAGAAGGGTTCCGCTTATTTTGAATGCCCTGTTTCCTTGGTGCATATTTATTCAATGCATTGCAAATTAGTAAGGTAACCATTTGCAGATCATGGTCTTTTTCGTTATGTTCTTTGGAAATGTTCGTCAGAATTGGGAGTCGAGTTTGATGTTTCTTTCTCCAAAGCAAACTGGCACCGCCGCCTGGCAACTCTTTGCGAGCTCTCTCACACAGATCATCTTTTGACATCTCCAAGAACGGTACAAATCTCAAAAAACTTAGTTCTTTATTTAAAATTTAGAATAACCCATTATTGTTTTTCCAACTAAGGGGCAATTGAACGTCGGCAATCCACCAACCACACACATCGTTGAATGGTGGCATGAGATCCACCCAGACACGGGAGAATGTGCAAATTGCACACAGACAGCGAACCCCGGTCCTCGGCGCTGTGCGGCATTCGTGGTAAAAGATGCACCACCGTTGAAAACTTAAATTTAACACTCACATTATCACCAACCCTCCCGATTTATGTTCTCTTGAAAGTATGAGGACCTTCAGAGGCCCCCGGGACTGGATCAGATGACCGGTTCCATACCGAACTGGCAGGACTCCTGCAACGACTCCACCAGCAATTTGAAGAGGCCCAAAGCTGAAACCTGCCCCGATCTCGATTTGGACCCAAGCCGGACCGCGACCACAAGACCCAACCCCATCCGAGACTTGGAGGCCCAACCAGCGAACCGACTTACCTGAGGATGGAAGGGAAAATCAATCTGGATGCCCGAATAGGCCAACTCCCTGCCAGATTTCAGGAGCGCCCAACCATACCACCAACGCTGGAACAGTACACGGGGCCCGTCCCAACCTGACACAGGAGGTCCCTGCATGCGACCCAATCATGGCTTGACGATCACCAAAACGGTGGAGACCCCGCTCGTGGACCCGAGGGAGACAAAAGATATACCCGTCCTTGTTGAACGCCTGGGCCCGACCGGATCGCAAGCTTCCCCCCTTGGCCACCCCAACATCGTAACCAACGCCTGGGACCTTGTCAGACGCAACTCCGAAAACGGAAATAGCGGTTGGCCCACGCCGGATTCAAGCACTTACATTCCACAAGGTCAGACCTTCCCAACAGATCCCGGGACCATCGAACCAGCCTACGACACGGGGTAGCGTGGCAATCCCAGCGGTCTGTTGGTGCGACTAAAGCATAACAGTTTCATGATTCCTCTCCCCAGTATATTCATGGATGGACTTAACGCTAGACTTACCCTTCAGAGGAAAGTACGAGTCTGCTGTGTGGTCTCTTTGACAGAGACATGGCTCAGTTCCGCTCTTTTGGACTGTGCCATAGACCGGACGGAATGTCAATACACCGCAAACCTCACGGCGTCATCACGAAAAGCAAAGGGGGAATGTTTGCCTCCTCATCAAATCCTCCTGCTGATCAGATGTGGCGGCAATGGTGACATTTTGCTCCGCAGCAGGGGATACCAGGCAATGAAATGTTGGCCCTACTGGCTTCCACTGTAGTTCCGTTAAGCTATAATCACAGTGGTCTCCGTGCCACACCAGGCAGAAGTGAAGATTCGCTTCGCTGGACGAATTGTACAGTTATAAATAAAAATGAAACAGAACATCCGGAGCAATTTTTCATCGCTGCCAGGGACTTCAACCAGGTGAACCTCAAGACTGTGTGACCAAAATTCAACAAACACATCTCATTTCCCACCAGGTGCAATAAGAATTTCGACAACTACTACAAAAAGCCAAGGGCGCCTGCCAATCAACCCCCGTCCTCATATCGGAAAAAACAGATTACAGTGATTGGAACAGTTACTTCACATCCCCAGGGTCACAGTTTCGATTCCCGGCTAGTTCACTGTCTGTGCTGAGTGTGCATGTTATCCCAGTGTGCGTGGGTTTACTCACCGTTGTCCGGTTTCCCACCACATTCCAAAGGTGCGCAGGTTAGGAGGTTTGACCATGATGAGTTGCCCTTAGTGTCAAAGAAATGTTGCGTGGGTTTCCCAGGATACGGGGATAGTGTGTCTATGTGGGGGTAAGATAAGATGTTCTTTCCAAGGGCCAGTGCAGCCTGGATGGACCGAATGGCCGCCTTGTGCACTGTAAATTTGATCTCTCTATGATTCTATTAAAATGGTGCTCGCTCGTTCTCTGTTACACAAGCAGAAATTTAAGCTGGAGAATTTGCTTTCAGAATGTCATCAGCGCTGGTCCGAGGAAACAGACGAGCTCCTGCATGAGGGCTCAGAGTCGGCGGACTGGTCCATATTTAAGAACTCAGTAACCAACCGAAAGGAGTATGCCACAACCGTCAAAGACTTTATCAGCAAACATGTAGACGGCTGTGTGACAAAGAAACCAGGAAGTGTATTCCTCAACTGTGAACCATGGCTGAATCGGGAGATTGACTCACTTTTGAATATGTGGTCTGAGGAGGTCAAGTCAGGCGACCCTCATTTATACAACTAATCCAGGCACGTCCTCCGCAAAGTCTTCAAGGATGCCAAGAGACAATACCAGAACCAGGAAGAGTTAAGACCAGCGTTACAGACTCTCGACAGTTATGGCAAGATTAAACAACATAACAGCCTGCAAGGCAATGCTGATCAGAATCGCCAGCAGCAGCGATCTCCTCTCTGATGAACTTAATGTATTACGTGCTCTGTTTAAGCAGGAAATCACCAAACTACTGTCGACTGCCCAGCAGACCCGGACACCCCCATATCCACCATCACAGCTTCTGAATTCATATCGACTTTCTTGAAAGTGAACCCTTGAAAGCAGCCGGATCTCGATGTGCTGCACTCAGACCCTGTGCGGACCAGCTGGCAGATATATTGACGGACATCTTCAACCTCTCCATACACTGTTGCGAGGTCCCCACCTGCTTCATACAGATGCCAAAAAACAACCAGAAAACGTGCCTAATCAGCTATCGCCAGTGGCATTGGGATTCATCGTAATGAAGTGCTTCGAGAGGTTGATCCTGATGCACATCAACTCCATACTTCCAATCTGCCTCGGCACACTGCAGTTCATTTGTCGCCAAAACTGGTTCAGAACAGACACCATTTCCCATGCCCCACACTCATCTCCGAAGCATCTTGGCAGCAATAACTACTACATTAGACTCATATGTATTGACGACAGCACCGCCCTGAACACTAATCCCAGCCAAGATCATATCAAAGCTCCAAACCTAGGTCTTGGCTCCTCAGCCTGAAATTGCATCCCCGACTTTATCACCATTATAACTCAATCAGTAAGGATGGACAACAACACCTCCTTCCCGATCGTGCTCAATACACGTGCCCCACAACGCTGAATGCTTCGCGCCCTACTATAATACCATATACACAGACAACTGCGTGGCACGATTTGGCTCCAGCTCCATCTGCATGTTTGCTGATGACACTATCGTCGTGGTTGTGATCTCGAACCACTACGAGGCAAATGCAGGAGGGAGACAAAGAAGCTAATGGTGTGGTGCAATGACACATTTTCTGGCTAAATGTCAGGAAAAACGAGAGGTGACTTGCGGAAGCAAAATATCATGCATAGCCCACTCTGCCTCAACGGAGACAGCTTCAAATTCCTTGGTGTGCACATCAAAAACGATCTGTCATTGAATCATAGAATTTGCAGTGCAGAAGGAGGCCATTCTGCCAATCGAGTCTGCCCTGGTCCTTTGATAGAGTACCCGACCTAAGCCCACCCTTCCACCCTATCCCTGTAAACACACATAACATTTCATTGGACACAAGGGGCAATTTAACAGTTCCAGTCCAACTAACCTGCACATCTTAAATGGAAACCGGACCATCCGGAGAACACCGATGCAGACACTTGGAGAACGTGCAGATTCCGCACATGCAGTGGCCCCAGCTGGGAATGGAACCTGGAACCCTGGAGCTGTGGAGCGATTCTGCGAACCACTGTGCAACCGTGCTGTCGTTATGCATCCGCGTCGACAGTCCGACCAAGGAAGCACAACAGCGCCTATTCATTCTCAGGAAACTCAGGAAATACTGTTTTTTTATGAATTTGGAGTACTCAATTAATTGTTTTCCAATTAAGGGACAATTTAGCATGGCCAATCAAACTAGCCTGCACATCTTTGAGTTTTGGGGGCGAAACCTACGCAAACACGGGGACAACGTGCAAACTCACACGGACAGTGACCCCGACGTTGCGACCTCGGCGCCGTGAGGCTGCGGGGCTAACCCACTGCTCCAACGTGCTGCCATAAACTCAGTAAATTCGGCATGTAAACATTGACTCTTACCAACGTGTACAGATCCACTTGGAAAGCATCCTATCTGGCTGCACCACAGCCCTGTGTTGCAACTGCTTGGTCCAAGACTGTGAAAAACTACAGTGACATGATATGGCCCAGTGCATCACAGGAAGCCGCCGCCCATCCACTGACTCTGCCTGCACCTCCGCTGCCTTAGGAAAGTGGGTATCATAATCTGAGGAATTGAACAAACGAATGTGATATAAAATAGTTAGTTAAAATATTAGTTACAATAATATAGAAGTGAGCCAGTCTCATAGTAGTGAGTTCACAAACAAAGGACAAAGGGATTCAGAAAGCATGGCAAAGAATGGGAGAGGGGTGCCTCGTGGAGGATGGGGAATAGGATGCTGGGCATCAAGAGGCCCAGGGCTGAGGAATGAGAAGTGAGCCAATCAGGATATATGGTCAGGTCAGGAGGTGTATAGGATGAGCTATGGGAATATTGTATGTGAAACGTGATGCAATTTTAATGATATTTGCAGAGATTTCTTTGTCTACGATTTCACTCGGTTCAGGAGCTTCAGAAGACCGCCTGTGTGCTCTGAAATTCTGTGGAGCGAGTCAGCCTTGAAAGTTGGTAAACAATGAATAATACTATACCTACAGATCCATCTCGGTTTTATTGAGGCCGGACTAACGGGTAAATAACTCAATATTGTCATTTGCTCCCGAAACCCGGGATTTCTCTAGACGGTCACCGGCCAGTTGCGAAATCAGAATTAGACTGATGTTGGACAATGAAAGTGGAAATGGGCCGACAATATGAGCAGCTGAAAAATGACCACATTTATTTTCCCCTTTTCTCATGGTCTGATTGGTCTGGTCACTCGCGGTTGGTAAAGAAAGATCGTCTCGACCAAACCAAAGTTCAGTCTGGGGATTAGAACATTTAAAAATTCAGTCGATGTAGGTGCGAATGAGGTTTGAAAAAGACTGATGGTATATCATAACATTGATAGTTTAGTTAAGGGTTGATTGCGGAATTGATGGGACATTCGAAGGGCGGTTCAGTTCCACGTGGGTTTTGGAAACTATCATTGATTAAGCTAAAATTGTATCCTTGAACTGTAGTGGTGAACATGCAGTCTTGAGGACTAGTTCTAGATTTAGGGAAATTGCTTGGATAACACGAGTGATCCAAACAGTTCATTGCAAATATTATGTAATATTTATCTAGATAAAGCGAGAGATTTTAGATAAATGTCAGCAACTTTAAGGAAGAAATTGGGTGACGAATGTCCACTAGGGGGCACTAAAGATCTGGATTTTATTTTAAAAGTTCAGGTTGAAATCTGGAAGAAAGACTAAACTATACGGGCGAAAGGGTTGATTGGATTATGGAGACAATATTGTCAAGAATAGAGGGATAGGATCAAGTTATCAAGTTGTAAAGAAAATGCCCTTAAAATGGGGATTGAAAGCAGTGAAGTGGGAACCAGAAAACTCTGGAGATCTTGAAAAAGGAGTGTACATTCAAAAAACGCGCAAGTAAAGAGAGGGAGACACCTAGCGGGGCAGACTCGAGTAAAAAAAAAAGGGCTACATAGTTTAATTGCTGGCCATGCATTGACAGAGGCAGATGATAACCTGGAGAATTGGACCATGTCGGGTAGAGTCCAGTAGCATTGTCTGAACTAATTCCACAACCACTATGGTATCATAATCTATATCCAGTCACTGCTTCCCAGATTAAAATCATGCCAGCCTCACCAGTCCCTTCGGTTGATAGTTTGTGTCCTATTTCTGCACCTTCACCGTCCGTTCGAGAAGGGGAGCTATGTTGCACAAGCCTAGTTAGCTCTTGGACCCTATCTTGGACAATGAGAGAAGGGCCTGATTCTATCCAGAAACAATTACGCATACCACCTAGATCCATGAAGCCCGATATGTTAGGACAGAAAAGTATGAGAACAAAGAAAGAGGAAGGGAATGGTTCTGAGGAGCCGGAGCTCCCCCTATCGGAAGGAAAGGACGTCGAAGTATTTGAAGAGCCAGAGGAGAATCCGCTAAAGCGCCCCCTAGTGAGATTCGGAAACCGTTGACGATTAGGAAAATACCCAACCCTGATGCTGCAACAGCAGCAGCCCAGCCCACGATAGACGTTTATCTCCCATGGAGACCCAGTGAGATGATGGCTATTCTGGCTGTAATCCCAGACAGGAAGAAATCTCCTGTTGCTTTCGTGGACTATCTGAGAACTACCATCTCAGTTTATCAAGCTGATTCTAGGGATCTCTGGGCCCTAGACCAGCAGATTTGAACGCCAGCAGAGCACCGCGGTCACCTAAACCGCTTGAATTATGCTAGCCACGCCGCACTTCAGCAAGCCCATGCCTTGGACGATGATAGACGGGCTCAAATCCAGAATGCGTTGACTGCCACATTTCAAAAGCCTATAAACATATTTGCTTTCTTAGACCTCAAATCTAAAATGACTGAGGAGCCAGAGGAATTTCTGCAATGCTTTAATGGAATCTACCTTTGGCAGTCTGGCAACATGCTAAACCAAAATGGTCAGAATTCCTATGTTAATGCATTGCCTACCACCTTCCGTGTCTACTGCTGTGAAATGTAATAACATGAATTGGACAGAGAACGATCCTTACCAGATGGCCCGGGCAGTCAGATTTTAATGGAAGGAGCATGTAGGCCAGGAAGGAGGCTCACTTACAAAGATTAAGGAAGAGTATGTAATGAAAAAGGATGATCTGAGACCACAACCAGCGGCAGACACACTGGCTTACCAGCTGGAACCCCAATATTGTGACCTTGGGTGGGTGGATCAATACGTGGGAGTATATCAAACCCACCCAAATGGAACATCAGTTCCTCTTTATGGCCCACCGTATGCACCACCAGTTTTACAACTGCCTTTGAGGGGCTTTTGGGAAAAGAGGATGGGGCAGATATAGAGGGAACAATGTATGTTTTAATTGTGGCCGTACAGATCACTGGCATCTAGAATGCCACTTTAAATGACGGGCAGCAGAAGGAGACTACCCGACCTAATGGAGGGTGTACACACCAAGGGGAGGACAGACGAGGTTCACCGACTTCTCCCAGGCAAACCCTTTCCCAACACAAGATTGACTAGCTAATTTAGTCATAACGACTCCCCATTCGTACAGGGAACCTATTATCTCTCTGCAGATAGGATATCAACATTACCAATGTGTAATCGACACAGGAGCAGCCATGTCTTCGGTGCAATCAGATCTTCAACTACCACTATCCGAGCACAACCAACATTTGTCGGGGTTCCAAGTACAGGTGCGTGAGTATACTATTTCTGAACCTGTGACAGTCACTTATGAGAATAAGACTGCAGACCATCAGTTTGTGGTGACTACTGGATTGGACAGTAACTTGTTGGCCTGCGATTTACTGTGTATCCCTTGCAGCTACAGCTAGAGTTCGGAGACGAAGGGGTAACGATTCAATCATGGTGGATGAGACAACAGTGCTATATTTCAGTCACACCCCACTGGTGGACGTTAGACGTTGAACATTCACTGTACCACTTTACCCTGGCCTATGACAGAACCGGACAGAACAGGGAGTTGGTAGACAAATACAATGGCCGTTAATTGGGAACGAAAGGCCAATCAAGATTAAAGCCACAGTCACGGGAAAAGAAGGTACAGCCGATTTTGTTACAATGCCACCAGATTTATGGCCAGTCAACTTTAGTATGCCCTCATATTGCACGTCAGATCCACGACCAATACCATGCCAATGGTGTGGGGCCTATGGTAAGGAGGGCAGAGGATCATTCAGATCAAACAGTGGGCGCACTTCAAGTCATGCCAGACGGAACTTCCGTAAAATATTTTGAGGTCCCCGAAACGATTAACACTCAACTTCAGCATCACCTGGGACGCGACGTTTTGGAATATGTCAACCCACAGGTCTGGGCAGAATACCCATCACAAGATGGACACGTAAATGTTACACCCTTTAAGGTAATGACTCAGGACCATTTAACGCTGTCTTCCATTCGGCAATGCCCCCTGAAACCTCAAGCTGCCCTGTCTATAGACTAATTAATCCCGGAACTGTTGCAACAGGGTATTCTGGTCCCTTGCCAATCAGAATGTAACACCCCCATACTTGCGGTGCCCAAACCAGGCAAACCGGACCAGTACCGGTTAATACAGGATTTAGGTTAAATCAATGCCACCGAGCAGCCGTTACATGCTCTCGTCCCGAATCTCGCCCACATACTTGCTCAAATTCCAGCTCGAGCCGGGCTCATCGCGATAGTTGTCATCCAGCACGCTGTATTTGCCCTTCCGCTCGCATCTGAAAGCCAATATTTGTCTGCCTTCAGTTTCAATGGACAGCAGTATACCTGGACACGACTACCTCAGGGTTCGTTAACTCACCTACAGTCGTCTCCTGATGTCTGCAGACCCAACTCCAGGCCTTGACATTGGAGAATGGTTCCACTCTGCAGTATGTAGATGACCTATTGGTCGAGAGTCCTGACGAGCCCAGTAACGGTGATGATGTGATTCAGTTACTAAACCACCTATCCTCGTTGGGTTACGTTGTTTCACAATGAAAGGACCTGGTGCCTCAGACAAAGGTCAAATTCTTCGGAGTTTTAGTTACTGCCATAGACAGAAGTCTCGAACCCAGTAGGATTGAACCCATATGCCAATCCCCCCCCCCCCCCAACACAGCCAAAGAGGTCCGTCATTGGCTGGGTATGATGAATGATTGTAGGCAGTGGACACCAAACATCGCTGTCTATACAAAGCTGCTGTCGCGCTACACTAGCGAAGGGTGGAATTTTACTCTCACCACCGAGGCACTCGAAGCCGTCCGTTGCCTGACGCAGGCCTTGTTACATGCACCGGCCCTCGGTAGGCCCCTGTATGAGCGACCGTTCCAGATATACCGTACTGTTCTGGAAGGGTGTTCAACAGCGGTACTCACCCAGCAACATGGGGATAAGCACCAGCCCGTGGCATATTACCCTTTCAAACTTGATCCAGTGGCGTTGGGCCACCCTGTTTGCACCCTGATCCTGGCAGCGATACACAATAGTTTGCAGGCTGCTGCCAATATAACTCTCCAACAGGCCATTATGGCGTATAGCTCCCACTCGGTCATAGCACTATTGGGGCAACTGCAGACTCAGCATCTTACAGCAGCTCGTCAGAATAGGTATGAAATATACCTTTTAAACAATCCATGTCTGACATTTAAATATTGTAAGAAGTCTTACAACACCAGGTTAAAGTCCAACAGGTTTGTTTCAAACACGAGCTTTCGGAGCACGGCTCCTTCTTCAGGTGAATGGAATATTTAAATATTGAACCAGTATTAATCCAGGCTATTTTCTGTGCGGTCCCCCTGACAGTGAATTGGCACCTGGCCACGACTGTCTAGCCTTGATTCAGGAAGCTACCACGACAAGGGAAGATCTGAGCGATATTCCGTTAGATCAACCTGACATGATTATGTATGTTGATGGTAGTGCATTAATAAGCCCCAATGGCCGGAGGCTGTCCGGTTACATAATCGTGGATCAGGATGGCCTGACCCCAGAAGCGGCCGCTTATTCAGCCTGACAAGCCGAACTTTGTGTCCTTACCCGTGCTTGTATACTTGGGGAGGTCGTCGGGTAAATATTTATACTGACTCACGATACGCCTTCGGGGTAGTTCATGACTTCGGAAAACTCTGGAAGAATAGGGGATTCCTTTCCTCCGCCGGCATGGCGATATCCCACAGGGGTTACGTTAATGACCTACTACAGGCCCTACTTATGCCAGCGCAGATTTCCGTCATTAAATGCGCTGCCCATACAAACGGTAAGACCCCAATTGACATTGGTAATGAACGAGCAGATTGTGCAGCGCGGACAGCCGCGGAACCTCAGCAAGTGATGGTGCCTAAAATGTGAAGTCAGACTAATAGAACATAGAACAGTACAGCACAGAACAGGCCCTTCGGCCCTCGATGTGCCGAGCCATGATCACCCTACTCAAGCCCACGTATCCACCCTATACTTGTAACCCAACAAGCCCCCTTAACCTTACTTTTTTTAGGACACTACGGGCAATTTAGCATGGCCAATCCACCTAACCCGCACATCTTTGGACTGTGGGAGGAAACCGGAGCACCCGGATGAAACCCACGCACACACGGGGAGGACGTGCAGACTCCGCACAGACAGTGACCCAGCCGAGAATCGAACCTGGGACCCTGGAGCTGTGAAGCATTTATGCTAACCACCATGCTACCGTGTTGCCCTCATCGTTCTGCAATAAATAGGACTGCCTCTGACAAGCCAATGCCAACCATTCAAGACGTCCTAATGTTACAGGAGGACGCTCCTGAGAGTGATAAACAGATGTGGAAACGGTTAGGTTGTACATATGATTCTGTTTCTTCTTTATGGACCTTGTATGTCTGATGTACTAGCTTTAAGGGTCATCGAATGTGTACACTTTGCAACTCATTGTGGCGCTCGGTGGACTAGTGTATTGTTACTGGTCACTTGGTGGCACCCTAAAATGCAGGGGCTGGCCCAGAGTATTTGTAATCGGTTTTTGATTTGTCAGCAATATAACACCGGCAGAGGTATCCCTTGTGGTATCGGGCAAACCACGTTGCCCAGTGGTCCCTTTGAGACGCTCCTGCTCACTGGGCTAAATGCTGGCTTTGAAGGCAGACCAAGGCAAGCTAGCAGCACGGTTCGACTCCCGTAACAGCCTCCCCGAACAGGCGCCAGAATGTGGCGACTAGGGACTTTTCACAGTAACTTCATTTGAAGCCTATTCGTGACAATAAGCAATTTTCAATTGCATTTTCATTTTCATTTCATACATTGAGTTGGAAAGGGGTCAATCTTATAAATATGTTTCGGTCATTGTGGATGTGTTCAGCAGATGGGTTGAGGCGTATCCGACTACCGGTAGTAAAGCTGCTACTGTGGTTAAAGTTAAGATGCGGGAAAACATTCCCCGGTACGGGATACCAGCTCAGTTAAGTTCTGATAACAGGCCTAATTTTATTTCACAGATTAACAACGGGTTCTGCTCCCAGTTGGGCATACGCCAGCAGTTACACAGTGCGTACTGACCGCAGGCGGCTGGGTTGGTTGAGAGACACAATCAGACCCTCAAAACTAAATTGGCTAAATTAAGAGCAGACACGGGACGGACATGGCTTAAGTTGCTCCCCGTTGCACTCTTCCAGCAGCAGGTTACACCTGCGGGACCGGCCCGGCTCTCTTCTGCCGAGAACCTTTATGGCTGGCCCCTTAGAACTCTCTGGCACCTGCATGTTCCCAGACTGGTTCATTTTCACCATATGACTGAAGAAAGGACTACCTATGTTCTAACCCTCACTAAGGTCCTCAAGGAACTCCATGGCCAGGTGCGCGCATCTTACCAGTCACCGTCCCCATTACATAGCTCGCTTTCAGTGCAGCCTGGTAGTTATGTCAAGGTCAAAAATTGGACACGGAAATGGTCGGAGACACGATGGGAGGGGCCCTTTCAAGTTCTCCTTACCACCCCCACTGCATTTAAAGTGGAGAGGCAGAGTGCTTGGGTCCACCTCCACCAATGTAAAAAGGTTGGTCACTAACCTGCCTCCCTTCCCCAGCGCTGTTTTACAGGTGTGGAGCATGATGGGTTCACTACACACTGCCTGTGTAATCTTCGGCCTCGCCTCGCTTGTAGTGACATCGGCGGCGGAAATGGAAAAGGGACATATCATCTACATCTGTAACCCCAACCAAACTACAAGGACATTTCACGTATGCAGAGGTGACGTTATTCGCTGCCCCCCTATATCAGGGCATTGTATCGACTCATGGAAGGTCATCAGGTGAACGGACAATGCAGGACCCATGAAGCAATTGCACCTATCCCGGCGATGGGAAGGGAACATTTCATGTACATTGCCTTGTTTGTGGAGTACATGTAAATTTGCTTTTGGATGTGTTAAGATTTCTGCCATCAAGATAAAGTCAGACCGTGCGGAGAGGGTGTGAAGAGTTTGTGTGAGAGAGAGAGAGCAGGACTAGAGTGAGGACGGAGCATGTGAGAAGGCGAATACAACTAGAACATAGCTTATCAGGAGATATACTTAATTCATTTCGGACCCAGAATGAGTGAAACCTGGGCAGCATGAATCTCTTCTAACAGATCTACCACCGCTTGTATGGCCAGGGACGGGTTGTCTGCTACCCGAACCCCCCATAGGTGTCTAGGTCATTTTCTGTTTCACCACTTTGGAGGCTCCTCAAATGGTGGTTCATTGTCAGCTTTCCGAGCCACCGCCCGAGCAAGTCACTCTTCCTTTTGTTCCGGGTTCAGCACCACCGGCTATTTGCCTTCCCCTTCCTCGTGATAATTCCCATTCACAGCATGATAAGCTTCATCGGTAGAGGTCGTATATACCTAGCCACTTCATTCCCAAAAGAGACTCCCGGTCGTCCGAGAATTGTTTCAGCAGTGAGGGGTACGGCTGTTTGCTGGTAGAGGTGGAAACAAATATAACATGTCTGTTCCCCACCTTTACGGACAGGAGGTGTCACGTCACTCAGGCGTCCGGCCAATGCGTCTGTTACAATACCACCTGCGTTCCATTGAACGACGGCCTCCAACTCATTTGTGGCTGGGCAAATGTCTCTCATATCACTTTTGGGACTCGGGCTTTCCGCATTGTTAGTAGGACCGAATGGGCGTTCCGAAGCTGCATGAACTGGGCAACTGGTGGATCCCTACTCAACCGATATACTAATTGTGATGCCAGCCTGTACACAGAGCATGGATACTACTTTTTTAAATGGCACAGCGACCAATGATTTGTCACCCCCAGTTCCACGCCAAACTGCTATCGGGACACTAGTCCCTCCCACAGCCCCCTGCTCCTCTGCCTGGATACTGCACAATCAGTTGGTACACCGGGCCGTCTCAGCCGAATTCTGCGAGAACTGGAAAAAAACCTCGGCTCTAGCACCCTACCGGGGCCACTCAGCCGGATGGGGAATTCTTAGCGTCTTGACAGTTCGAGGTGTGGAGGGGGGGGGGGGGCTACCTTGGCGGTGAGTGATAGAAATTATTTTATTTGTGTCCTGACCATCCTGGGAAACGAAACCTTGGGAGCCCTCGGGTCAAAATCCAAGGAATTGTCTCAGCTGCGGTTGTTTGCCATGCAGAACCGGTGTTCTCTTGACGACATTCTGGTCCGTGAGGGTGGGGTATGTGCCATAGTCAAGGGCAAGTGTATCATAGGAGTTGAAGACCTAACCGCTAACATCACTAAATTTATGGATCACATACGGGATCACCTGGACGGTATGCAGGACGCTGGCTCTTGGTGTAACTGGGGATTCGGAGATTGGAAGGACTGATTGATAAATATGGCCACGTATTTTGCGGTGGCACTCGGCTGCATTGTGATGCTAGCATCTTTGTTGGTCTGGCCATCCTTAAATGCGTGATGGGTAAAATGCAGGGTGCACTGGAACAGATAGACGCCCCTAGAATCTTAGCTGTTAGGATCATCGAGGGTACAGCCGATGACGGGGTTCTGCAGGAAGAATTGGAAATGCAGCGACGAATCTTCTTAGATGAGGGGCCGTAGCTACGGATTGGACCAACAAGTTATCATGAAATGATAAAAGGAGGGAATGAAGAATTGCACAAATGAATGCGGTATAAAATATTTAGTTAAAATATTAGTTACAATAATATAGATGCGAGCGAGTCTGATAGTAGTGAGTTCACAAACAAAGGACAAATTGATCCAGATATCATGGCAAGGACGGGGGCGGCGTTCCTCGTGGAGAATTGGGAATATGATGCTGGGTAACAAGAGGCCCAGGGTTGAGGAATGCGAAGTGAGCCAATCAGGATATATGGCCATGTCAGGATGTGCATAGGATGACCTATCGGAATCTTGTATATGAAAATGGATGCCATTTGAATGATATTTGCAGAGATTTCTTTGTCTCCGATTTCACTCGGATCTGGAGCTTCAGAAGGTCGCCTGTGTGTTCTGAACCTCTCTGCAGCGAGTCAGCCTTGCAAGTTGGTTAAAGATTAATAATACTATACCTACAAATCCACCTCGAGTTTTATTGAGACCGGACTGACGGGTAAATAACTCAAAATTGTCAAATCAAAGACCCCTCCCACCCGACGGTTTCACTATTCCAACTTCTTCCATTGGACAGGAGAGACAAAAGTCTGAGAATGCGCACTAACTGGTTTAAAAACAGCTTCTTTCCCGCTGTTGTGAGACTCCAAATCGACCCTCATATGGACATAATTGGTCTCCACACATCGTCACATCTTCTCTACTGAGAAGTACTACACTACTGTACGTTTCACCCGATGCTTGAGTATTTTCATTATACATTTTCTGTTTGCCCGATGTAATGTCCATTCATGTATGCAATGATCTGTCTAAGCTGCACGCGGAACAATGATTTTCATTGTACATTGGTACACGTGACAATAAACAAATCAAATCCAAATCCAATCCAATGCAATTAGCATAAACATGGAGAAAAATACGCCCGTGGGGCATGCTCCCACATTCAATATGATATGGAAATGCCATCCTAACAGAAAATACGGTGCTTCTGCAGTTCAAACATAAAAGCGAACTCTTGTTCCCATGTAAACCGACACCGTTGGAATCAAGTCGAGCAAAATCGCAAATAATTTCCCCCCACTCGATCCAGCTATATACCCAGTGATCTTGTCATAGAGCATAGAACACTACAGCGCAGTACGGGCCCTTCGGCCCTCGATGTTGCGCCGACCTGTGAAATAATCTGAAGCCTATCTGACCTACACTATTCCATTTTCATCCATATGTCAATCCAGCGACCACTTAAATGCCCTTAAAGATGGCGAGTCTCCTACTGTTGCAGACAGGGCGTTCCACACCCCTACTACTCTCTGAGTAAAGAAACTGCCTCTGACATCTGTCCTATATCTACTACCCCTCAATTTAAAGCTATGTCCCCTCGTGTTTGTCATCACCATCCGAGGAAAGAGACTATCACTGTCCACCCTATCTAAACCTTTGACTGTCGTATATGTCTCTGTTAAGTCACCTCTCAGCCTTCTCCTCTCTAACGAAAACAACATCAAGTCTCTGAGCCTTTCCTCGTAAGACATTCCCTCCATACCAGGCAACATCCTAGTAAATCGCCTCCGAACAGTTTCCAAAGCTTCCACATCATTCCTTTAATCTGGTGACCAGAACTGCACGCAGTACTCCAGGAGCGGACACACCAGAGTTATGTGCAGCTGGAGCATGACCTTGTGGCTCCGAAACTCAATCCCCCTACTGATAAAGGCT
Source organism: Scyliorhinus canicula (assembly GCF_902713615.1). Taxonomy (NCBI): domain Eukaryota; kingdom Metazoa; phylum Chordata; class Chondrichthyes; order Carcharhiniformes; family Scyliorhinidae; genus Scyliorhinus; species Scyliorhinus canicula. The sequence goes on from NC_052157.1 coordinate 89,981,076, forward strand.
CGCACACCATATGCCTTCTTAACAGCCCTATTAACCTGCGTGGCAACTTTCAGGGATTTATGTACCTGGATGCCGAGATCTCTCTGTTCATCTACACTACCAATAATTGTGCCATTAGCCCAGTACTCTGCATTCCTGTTACTCCTTCCAAAGTGAACCACCTCACACTTTTCCGCATTAAACTCCATCTGCCACCTCTCAGCCCAGTTCTGCAGCTGATCTATGTCCTTCTGTAACCTATAACATCCTTCAGCACTATCCACAACTCCACCGACCTTCGTGTCATCTGCAAATTTACTAACCCATTCTTCTACACCCTCTTCCAGGACATTTATAATAATGACAAACAGCAGTGACCCCAAAACAGATCCTTGCGGTACACCACGAGTAACTGAATTCCAGGATGAACATTTGCCATCCTATACATCCTAAATCTTGCCGAATCGCATCATAATTGACTTTTCCCCAGCTATAATTCTTGCCTTGCTGTGTGTACATATCCCTTCCCATAGCTAAAGTAAACATAACCAAATTGTGATCACTACGACAAAAGTGCTCACCTACATCTAAATCTAACACCTGGCCGTGTTCATTACCCAGTACCAAATCCAATGGGCATCGCCCCTTGTTGGCCTGTCTCCATAATGTGTCAGAAAACCCTCCTGCACACACTGCATAAATACTGACCCATCTATAGTACTCGAACTATAGTATTTCCAGCCAATATTTGGAAAGTTAAAGTCCCCCATAACAACTACCCTGTTACTCTCGCTCCTGACGAGAATCATCTTTGCAATCCTTTCCTCCACATCTCTGGAACTATTCGGAGGTCAATAGACAACTCCCAACAGGGTGACCTCTCCTCTCCTGTTCCTAACCTCGGTCCATACTACCTCAGTAGACGAGTCCTCAATCGTCCTTTCTTCCGCCATAATACTTTCCTTGATTAACAATGCCACACCCCATCCCCTCTTTTACCATCTTCTCCATTCTTTCAGAAACATCTAAATCCTGGAACCTGCAACAACCATTCCGGTCCCTGCTCTACCCATGTCTCCGAAATCGCCACAACATCGAGATCCCAGGTACCAACCCATGCTGCAAGCTCAGCCACCTTATTCTGGATGCTCCTGGTGTTGAAGTAGACACACTTCAAACCAACGTCTTGCTTGCCTGTGCGCTCTTTCGAACTTTTAACCCTATCCCTGACCACAATATTCTCAACATCGTGTACACTGGGACTACAATTTGGGTTCCCTTCCTCCTGCTGAATTAGTTTAACACCCCCCCCCCCCCCCGAAGTGCACTAGCAATTCTCCCCCCCAGGAAATTGGTACCCCTCTGGTTCAGGTGAAGACCATCCTGTTTGTAGACGTCCCACCTACCCCAGAATGAGCAACAATTATCCAGGAAACCAAAACCCTCCCTCCTGCACCATCCCTGTAGCTATGTGTTCAACTCCTCTCCCTCCTTATTTCTCACTTCGCTAGTACGTGGCACGGGTAACATCCCAGAGATAACAACACTGTTTGTTCTACCTCTCAGCTTCCACCCTAGCTCCCTGAATTTCTGTCTCAAATCCCCATCTCTCCTCCTACCTGTGTCGTTGGTACCTATGTGGACCACGACTTGGGGCTGCTCTCCCTCCCCCTTAAGGATCCCAAAAACACGATCAGAGACATCACGAACCCTGGCACCTGGAAGGCAACACACCAACCGTGAGTCTCTTTCGTTCCCACAGAACCTCCTCTCTGTTCCTCTAACTATGGAGTCCCCAATGACAAGTGCTCTGTTCCTCTTCTCCCTTCCCTTCTGAGCAACAGGGACAGACTCTGTACCAGTGACCTGTGCCCTATTGCTTACCCCTGGTAAGTCGTCCCCCGCAACAGTATCCAAAATGGTATCCTTGTTATAGAGGGGAACGACCACAGGGGATCCCTGTACTACCTACCGGTTCCCTCTCCCTCCCCTGACGGTAACCCCTCTACAATCCTCTTTTACCTGAGGTGTGACTACCTCCCTATAACTCGTCTGAATAACCCACTCCACCTCCCGAATGATCCAAAGTTAATCCAGCTCCATAACGCGGTTCTCGAGGAGCTGGAGTTGGGTTCACTTCCCGCAGATGTAGTCAGCAGGACACTCGAGGTGACCCTTTCCTCCCACATTCTGCAGGACGAACATTCAACTGCCCTAGCCTCTATTCCCACTGAACTAACTTCCCAACTACTGAAAACTAAAAACTAAAATAAAAACTTGTTAGTTGAGCAATCCGACGGACAGAACAATTTTTTTTGGTTATAGGAGGAGGAATTGTGGGAGTCACTACGTAAGTAATGTTTTGGGTAAAGCTGTCACTCTAGAACAGCCCCTTCACAAACCACCTTCAACTTACGCTGACCGTACTGCATGCATGCAAATCCCCCCAGAACAGCCAACCAGAAGCTCTGCTCTGCTGCCCTGGCTGGATGCTTGCCTTTGCTCGACCTCCACGGGTCACTTGCGCAGGTACACCTTCAACGTCCGCTGACTGCACTGCATGTATGCAAATCTCCCCGGAACAGCCAATCAGAAGCTCTGCTCTCCTCTGCTGGACAGAATACTCCTCAATAGACTCTTGAAAGAAAAACAAACAGCAAAATGAATTCAATTGCATTTGAAAATAATGTATTTTCTTAAATACCATTATCTTTTGATTTCAGTTCCGCCACTGTTAAGACAAATTAAAGACTATTAGACCGCTAGGCAAAAATTGCACAAATTGACCAGCGATTTCATATTCAACCCGTCGAACATGGAGCGGACGAAACTTTGTTTTGGTTCAATATAGATTCCAAAAGTCCTGAGGATATGGGTTCAAAAACCGTCTTGACAGATGGTGAAATTTGGAATCGTTAGAAATCTGGAATTAAAAGTCTAATGATCAGAATTAATCCATTCTCGATTGCCAAAAAAAGCTCTGGTTCACCGGTCCTTTAGGTCAGGAATGTCCCGTCCAGATTTGGTTTCGGCTACATATGACTTTAGATCAACAGAAATGTGATTAACTGCCAAATGTCCTCTGAAATGGAGAGCAGTTCAGGACATGTACTATTTGGCTGCCCAACCGGCGATGCTCACTTCCCGTAAAAAAAAAACTTTAAACGCTTTCTGTGCACATAAACTGATTCACCGTACCGTGGCCTGAGAAAGTGATGATGTAATTATTCATAACTTTTACATCGAACAGTGACGAATTAAATCGTGAAATATGTTTTAAAAAGATCTGAATTCATATGAGAACCTAACGTTAGTGGTAAACCAAATGTATGAGTCAAAAAGTAATATGCGTTCCATTCAGAACACCTAAATAATTTCCACGGGCGGACGCAACCGGGAGATTATACATGAAAGGTAGAGAACTACAACCTCCTGCACCAGTTGCATTGGGGAAAATAGATTTAAACGCAACTCTTGTCGATATGCACGGGTGGAGATCCTGGGTTAAGGCAACATTTCAAAACTGACACTGTCATTCTCTTATTGCCGTCGCTGACAGATTCTTAAGTAATTGAAACGAAGTTCCGCTCATTCATAATCGAAGTGAAATTTCAAGAGGCTAAATTGTTTGATAGTCGGTTTTAAATCCTGCTTGACAAATTTGGTTAAAATGGGTTATTCATCAATTATGCCCTTGTTGCCCATCACGGCAGAATTCCAGGTTTTTCTCTTGAGTATATTGGGATAACGCACAATTTTTGACCGAGACAGCATTGATCACAACTGACGAACGGCAGAAGTTTGGGACGCACCGCAGATCATGGGAGTTGGGTGAGCATGTACACTGTTCCGTTAAGATAACTGTGCAGACAGGTACAGCGGTAAAGAATGCAGCTGGTATACTTGTGTTTGTTAGCGGAGGCACAGTGTGGAAGAGAATGGATGTTTTGCTGGAACTGTATAAAACGTTGATTCGACCTCAGTTCTCGTGCTGTGCATTACTCTGGAATCCACTCTGTAGGAGAGATGTCATAGTACTGAAAAGAATGCAGATGAGATTTACCAGGATGCTCCAGCTTTGGAGATATTGTTTGTAAAGGGAGATTGGATAGTGTGGTGATGTTTTCCATGGAGCAGCGGAGATTGAGGTAGGCCATGACTCAGATACCTAAAATTATGAAGGGAATTTCTGAGCAGACACGTAGAAACATCTCCTCTTGGTAGAGGAAACAATGACAAAGGGGCATACTTTTGAGGTAAGGCATGACCTTCCGACTGGATGATAGACAAAACGGCATTTCCCAGACGGTGGAAGAGTCTGCAGCTCATTGTCTGAAGATGTGGTGGAGGCAGAAGTCCTCAGAACATTTAGGAAGTATTTGAATGTGCACATTCGATGCCAAGGCATACAAACCAAGTGCTGCGAAATGTGATTTGGTGGCTGCTTCTGACCGCCTCCCGCACGATGACCCGAAGGGCCGTTTGCTGTGCTGTCCAGCTCTATATTTCCATGACTCTAAGAAAGATAATTGAGTATCCACTCCACGGAACTGAATGACAAGTTTAACAAGAAAGCTTCGGGAAACTCCTTCTCTAGTTCTGCTGTCACATAGGAATATTGAAGCGTCATTTGCCATTTAAATCTATGTCCGGAATAAATATAGATATTTCACTTGTTTACATGCAATGCTGGCATGAGAAACATTGCCCACGCTTCATTTTGTAAAAGGAGCATCTAATAGCGCAAAGGAAATTGCACGGATATATGTTTAAATAACTAACTCACCATTCCATTGATGACTTTGACTGAGTGTCCAAAATGAGATTATGGACATCATTCTCCCACTCCAGAAATATGCCTCTGTCCTGCAGCAATATAAATCTATGGGACTTTTCCATCATCGGAGCGATTATTTTACCATAAACCGAATTTAGAATTAGAATACGTAAAATTATAATTCATCATGCGAAATTAGTACATATCATGGGCTTGTAAATGCCAGTTGTTTGGTTCTCTTGCGCCGTCATACATTCTCCATGAGAAACACGTCACCGAAGTTTGTGTCTTGCGTCAAGTAAGACGAGACTGCACTCCCCAGGTTCATTGCTTTCCATCTTCTCTGATTAATAATTTGTGAGTCAAATTAAACTTTAGCATACCCCTAAATTGAAGAAAAATCGAATTAATATCCAGTTGCAGAACATTGGTCGCAACAGCTCTGTTTAATTACCTGCCCGTTAGTCCCTTTCATTGGATTTCGATGAATAACGAAAGTTCATTGTTAACCTGCCATCTGTATTGTCCTCACCATTCCCCAAATAGCCCAAAGAGCACACGGACACTAACAGTATCATCGGTGTTACAACCTGAGTCATCTGCGATTTTTGAAAATTCAGCTAGCTCTGGAGAGAAAGAGCAAAGGCCACTTTAAATTTCCACACGAAAGTTATTACAGCTTCACAAAATGTCCGCATCTCCAACTGTAATGGTGACGGGACATGAATTTCTTACCCGAAGGAAGTTACTGACGCCATTTCGTATATAGTTGATTCTGCCGTTTTGTCGTCAGGAATATTATTTCAACAACGACTATTCATTTATCTGAAACTATTTTGATCAGTATGTAATCGAATGCTTTCGCTTATTTCCCTTTTCCACTCTTAACACATAAAAAGCCGTTTGGGGTTCCTGTAGAAACGTACAGATGGAAAACAATCCATGTTTATTGCATAAAAATCTAATTGTCAAAAAATGGCTTACACTAGAAAAAAGACGTGCATATTTCAAACATGGCGAGAATCTCGCTAAAGATAGGAAAATGATTATCCGGTCTTTCAAAGTGGTCATCGTTGGAAAATTATGCTTGACACGACTCTTATTTGTTTTAAAAACAGTCATTAACATAGTCACCACTGTCAATGTTAAAAGCCCGATCTCCAGCTATATGACACCGCGCTTTAGTATTAACGTCATTTTTAAATCTTTATTTTAGTCTGTAATAGGACACGTGGCCGAATAAAAAAGCTTGTCTAGTTTTAAGGAGACATTATTACGCGTACCGCCAAAAGTATGTTGAAACGTTTAGAATTGTCCTCTTCAAAACTGCGTAGCGCTTTTCTTTGCTTTTAGCTTTCCTTCTGTAAAGCATATATTCTTCGTTTCGAGATTGAAAAATAACGTCCAATGCCTAATATATGGTTTTGGAAACGAAATAAATCTGCTGAACATCTCTCTGTAAGGGAAAATATACACCAAATGTACACCTCCATAAAATATGCTGGTCTCCGGCACCATAAGAGTCTCCCTGGTGATACCACAAAGTGGTATTGTGATGGAATACTCTCAGCTTGCCTGAATGCGTGTAGCACCGCCAACAGAAAAAGCTCTCGCTATTATCTAGGACAATTCCTGCATTGTATTTTCCACCTGTGACAAACATTATTTCCAACACCCATCTACGCGCAGTGGCAACTATGTGCACCATCTACAAGATGCACTGCAGGAAGTCAAGATTTATTAGGCACCAGCTTCTCACCCAACTATCATTAACATCTAGACAAACAGGGCGGTATCAATACCTCGAAAAACAATCATGTGGATGTTGCCCCTAAACCCATTCTCCGTCCTCGCAAGAAATGACGTTTTAGTCATCAACGCCCATATTGCGTAACTAATTGTTACATGATTAGGAACGCGTCCCAAAACATTTCAGTCAAGACATCTGAGAAAGGGAATGGAACTTTTTTTTGGAGTTAGCTTTTTAATTGGGATGTCAAAATGGCATTACATATGCTGCTGGTGTGTCTCAGATCAAGATCTTGATATGTAGCCATTGGCGAGTTTTCAGTATTTAAGTTCATTTTCTCATCTAAGGAGTACATTTTCACGAATTCATTGAGTTCAAGAAAGAGACAGTAGAATCTGCCACGGTATTATTTTGAACAACGTTAACTGCTATCTATACTTCCACCTTCGGGTGAAGAAAAATAGACAGGAACACTCCAGCTCAATATTCAGCTTTTGCTCAGGAAATATCACAATGTTACAGAAATAAAGGAAAGAAATTTGGAGTGAATTTTTACGGAAATATAAAAAATATTAAGTAGTACAACAATACTTGACAGAAGAAAACATAGGGAAGGACAGCATCTTGAGTGGTGGAATTCTGCAGGCCAGGACCATGCAAAATAAAGCTAACGCCGAAAACTCTTTACTGACTGCAATAACGATATGGAATTGGCCCAGGTTGATCAAGCGTCTGAGTGTCCTGAAGTTCGTATGTTCGAATAATTACCAGTGAAATTGGAACAAAGCAGGTAGAATGCGGACAAATGCCCCGATAATCAGAAGAGAAATCTGGTATAGTTTAATTGTCTTACATTGTGAAATCCGAACATTGTTGGGATTAACGTGACAGTCCTCATTGCAAAGAGACCGAGGGAAGGAGAACGAAACTTTCACAATGGATAATGAGGTATCAAGGCAAGCATTAGCAGCACTAAATGCCCAATTGGTTCCTTGAGCCCACTCCAACATTCAGGAAGCTTTGATATAATATGATTCGTTTCACCCAATAAACTACCCACCCCCTTTGTAATAAAGGATCGGTTTCGATAAGCCTTAAAAATATACAGATAATCTGTTTCCAATGATTTTTGCAGAAACGTTGCTTGGAATCATGACCCTTTGTGACATCAATATCTCCTCCGCTGCGTCTTAAGTTAATGAACCCTTATCCTGAAACAGTGCCCACCAATTCTTCAGCCACCTACGAAAGGAAAAATCCTCTCCACATATTCCATCTCAATACCTTCCTGGACTCTAAATATTTTAATCAAGACCCTTCTTCCTCATCTAAATATCAGTCAATAAAATTATAACCTATCCAATCGTTCCCCATAAGAGAACAAGCCCAAACCTGATCTTAGTCCAATAAAGAACCTCTGAACTACTTTTAAATCATTTGTGTAAAATTTAATCGAATAATCGATTTGCCCGATGGCAGTTCCAGTAATTCAATGAAAATCAAATGGATACTCGCTTACCGATTGTAATAATTGAGCTATTCATGCTAAAATATGCATCGGGACAAATTAATTCTAATCCTTGTAATGTCTCCGAAAACATATGTTGTTCTTCCGAAGAACTTTTATTTTGGCAACTATTCTCAATAAATTTCGTCCAAATGCGCCGGCAGCAAGGATTCCCACATTCAATAACACAGCGTTGCAACGTCCAATCTTTACACCACGTGTCAGGGCATTTCAGCAGTATGCGTGTAAAGCTCGCTGTTATATCAACCGACCGCACCATGTGACTCAAGACTGGCAAAATGCTTAACGATTTCACAATACACGCCCAAGGTATCCGAAAGAGTTTGGTTTCGCAGCAGCCTCTTGACAATCCAGAGCTGATGGAGGAGTTCAGAACATATTGTGCTTTACTGCCTTTTAAAATAATTATATCATATCCAATCAGCATTTCGTCGCCAGTTACTAATTTCCAGGCTCGGCATTGGAAAACAAAATAGAGAACACAAGTATTATTTTACAATGAACATTGATTTCGGATACCTTGATTTGTCCGCAGGTGACTAAGATCAAGATCCGGTTTGATTATATTAAATTCGTGCAGTTAGTTGTGGCACAATATTAATGGAAGGCTTGTAACCCTCCCACATCAGAATCGCAACAATTTTAGCCAAGATTGTAAAATTATATTTTCCCAAGCAGGGGTTAAATGTTATTCTGCGTATACCAGTGATCCAATTGATAGATTCAAGAAGAATGCAGCATGTTACTCAGCTTAGTGGGAAGCTGAAAAACGTATGTGACAACATTACGGCATACACAAGTCATGGACTGCTAATCCGTGCAGAACGACGTCGCTGCAGGTGCACTCATCTCTATACACGCTTGAAGCCCATGGTCAATATGGCATTTGAAATCTGAATCGGTTCCGTGAAGCAAATCGATATGGATTGGGATGAACGCAAGGTGGAAAGATGAATACTACCCCAGGCCATCCATAACTTTAATGAAATGTGCAGCATTGAAACTTTATCAGTTCACAATTTACTCAGAGTGGCAACATGCCTCAGATTGTCAATCTAAATGGATTTACCTAGGTTGAAATTGAAAAGTCGAGGCATCGTCTAACCTTTCCCACACAGGGTGCCGGAGATAGGTTTAGGGATCGGACCTCCGGCAGCATTGGTGAGGAGTAACTGGGGCGCAGTGAGGAAAGGCGTAACGCCTTATTCCGCCAATAACTGCCGTAATGGAGATGTTTCAAGGGACAATTTAAAGCGAACACGTAAGCTTCAGTTCTAAGTAGTTCAAACATGAGATATAGGGATGGAAAGGGATAGGGATCTGCGAAGTTGAAGGGAAGCGGAGTGAACGAGATGGGGGATACCGGGTAAGAGGGGCGCGAAACAGGGGAAAGGCCCGAGGATAACATTCAGAAATTAGAGGGTCATTGATGGTTGGGGACGGTCAGGTCAGTCCGAAGGAGGATGTGTTCAACCAGTGGTGATGGAGGTATGGACCATTATAATGGGTGGGAGCGCGGTCAGACTGCGGAAGTGTTGGGCCCGTTGCACTGGTGGGGTTAGGGGGCGGGGGTGGGGAGCTGGGGTGCGTGTCGGAGCAGAAGTCTGCTGCGTATGGAAGAAGAGGGTGACCATTCCGGGAAAAGGCTTTTGTACCTGGAAAGACTCAGATTGGTGGATATGGGTCTGAATGCAAGGTGCTTTTGTAACCCATGCAGTTGGAGGGTGGGAGCGGTGGTGTTCGCATAAAAGCGCGTAGGGTTGGTGTGGCCGCGAGTGGAGGGGGAATTCGTTTTCGGGGTGACCTGGTCTAGGTGATCAGCAGACGGCTCCTTTATGAGGGTGGTCACTTCTGAAACTGTGGCGTGCTGTTTAACTTGTGGCTCTGCAACTAGAATGTATGGTTCTTCAAAGTATTTCAGATGAATTATGAGAATAAAACTGTCAGAACCGTGCAAACTTCGAGACTTAAATCCCTTCAGTTGCATGTTTCGCAGCCTCTGTCCAGGGGAATGTTGCGCTTCCAGACAAGTGCCGAGTAAACCCTTGCTTCCGAACTTTATCATGGGATTCAGACGCCCATCATCGACTTAAAAACCCAAAATCCGATGCTGAGTAATCAGGAAGGTGTTGGTCATCATCTTGAAATGCTCTTTCAAAATGTTTCGAAATCTACAATGTTTCGAAATCGGGGTCAAAAGTTCTTTCGTTAATGATAAATGTCCCTCAGGTATCTTGGGTAAATCCCGGAAGTTGCCCGCCCACCGTTCGCGTACAATTTTCCAATACACGAGATCGAGTGTCCTGCATATATCTGCGGCTGTCCCGATGATTGGCGAGAAACCATTCAGTAAAGGTGTTTTTTTATATTTGCTTTGCATTGAAACACACACCACAAGGGATCATTTTTTGATGTGTGTTCACTTTATGCTACAATCTGCTCAAATTACTCCCCAATTAAGATATGTGCCCAGGTACCATTCCGAACCCACCAGTCGTCAGTTCTGACCTGAGTCCTCAGAGATCTTCTTCGCATCCTCTAGATCTGCACAGCAGATGACCACAGCAGCTGGTTAGTGCACAATCAAAATAGTGCAAATAATCGAAATTGCCACATCCTGTTCATAAGGCAAAATGCATCTGAGGCCCGCTCTATTTATGTCGACACAGCCCTCCAGACAATCACATCGACACATTTGAACATACCGATAATGTGAAACGAATCCGTTTTATGACTAGCATTATTGGTGCAGTCGTTCGTTCTTTTCCCAGATCAATTTAAATTTAATTATTCATTCATTTAAGTCTAATTAATTAATAAGCAATCTAATTATTAGCTTCAGCCATCACTTCCAATGATGTTAAGTCGGTTGTGAAGTAGGGTGACTGTGTGCAGGCACACCACGTAAACCTCTGCACATGTATTCCCTCCAAAACTAACTCATACTTTATCATTAACAAGGTGAACAATGTCGCTCTGTCACATACGAAGCTCCAATGTTGACACACATGCAATTTCCATCTCTTTTCGCGTTATTTGTTCGAATTGTGTACATAACATAGATGACTTCAACTTTCCAATTTTGACTCCAAATATTGACTCGAAATACTATAGTTCGAGTACTGTAGATGGGTCAGTTTTTGTGCAGTGTGTGCAGGAGGGTTTTCTGACACAATATGTAGATAGGCCAAACAAGGAGCGAGGCCACATTGGATTTGGTACTGGGTAATGAACCCGGCCAGGTGTTAGATTTAGATGTAGGTGAGCACTTTGGTGATAGTGATCACAATTCGGTTATGTTTACTTTAGCTATGGGCAGGGATAGGTATATACCGTAAGGCAAGACTTATAGCTGGGGGAAAGGCAATTATGATGCTATTCGGCAAGATTTAGGATGTATAGGACGGGGAAGGAAACTGCAGGGATGGGTACAATCGAAATGTGGAGCTTTTCAAGGAACATCTACTGCGTGTCCTTGATAAATATGTACCTGTCAGGCAGGGAGGACGTTGTCGAGCAAGGGAACCGCGGTTTACTAAGGAAATTGAAGCACTTGTCAAGAGGAAGAAGAAGGCTTGTGTTAGGATGAGACTGAATGCTCAGTTAGGGCACTTGAGAGTTACAAGTTAGCCAGGAAGGACCTAAACGGAGAGTTAAGAAGAGCAAGGAGAGGACACGAAAAGTCGGTGGCGGATAGGATCAAGTAAAACCCTAAGGCTTTCTATAGGTATATCAGGAAATAAAGAATGACTAGAGTAAGATTAGGGCCAATCAAGGATAGAAGTGGAAAGTTGTGTGTGGAATGACCGGATATAGGGGAAGCGTACAATAGATATTTTCCGTCAGTGTTTATACTGGAGAAAGACGATGTTGTCGAGGAGAATACTCAGGTACAGTCGACCAGGCTAGATAGGATTGAGGTTCACAAGGAGGAGGTGTTACCAATTTTGGTAAGTGTAAAAATAGGTAAGTCTCCTGGGCCAAATGGGATTTATCCTAGGATTCTCTGGGAAGCCAGGGAGGAGATTGCAGAGCCTTTGTCCCTGATCTTTATGTCGTCTTTGTCGACAGGAATAGTGCCGGAAGACTAGAGGATAGCAAATGTTGTCCCATTGTTGAAGAATGTGAGTAGAGAGAACCCTGGTAATTATAGACATGTGAGCCTTACTTCGGTTGTGGGTAAAATGTTGGAAAAGGTTATAAGAGATAGGGTTGATAATCATCTTGAAAATAACAAGTTGATTAGTGATACTCAACACAGTTTTGTGAAGGGTAGGTCATGCCTCACAAACATTATTGAGTTTTTTGAGAAGGTGACCAAACAGGTGGGTGAGGGTAAAGTGGTTGATGTGGTGTATTTGGATTTCAGTAAGGCGTTTGGTAAGGTTCCCCACGGTATGCAATTGCAGAAAATACGGAAGTGTGGGAATTAAGGTGATTTGGCGGTTTGGATCAGTAATTGGCTAGCTGAAAGAAGTCAGAGCGTGATGGTTGATGGCAAATGTTCATCCTGGAATTCAGTTACTAGTGGTGTGCTGCAAGGATCTGTTTTGGGGCCACTGCTGTTTATCATTTTTATAAATGACCTGGAAGAGTGTGTTGAAGGATGTGTTAGTAGGTTTGCAGATGACACGAAGGTCGGTGGGGTTGGGGATAGTGCTGAAGGATGTTATAGTTTACAGAAGGACATAGATAAGCTGCAGAGCTGGGTTGAGAGGTGGAAGATGGAATTTAATGCGGAAAAGTGTGAGGTGGTTCACTTGGAAGGAGTAACAGGAATGCAGAGTACTGGGCTAATGGAAAAATTCTTGGTAGTGTAGATGAACAGAGAGATCTCGACATCCAGGTACATAAATCTCTGAACGTTGCCACCCAGGTTAATATGGCTGTAAAGAAGGCATATGGTGTGCTAGCCTTTATCAGTAGGGAGATTGCGCTCCGCAGCCACGCGGATATGCTGCAGCTGTACATAACTCTGGTGCGGCCGCACCTGGAGTACTGCATGCAGTTCTGGTCACCACATTTGTAGGAAGGATGTGGAAGTTTTGGAAAGTGTTCAGAGGAGATTTATTCGGATGTTGCCTGGTATGGAGGGAAGGTCTTACGAGGAAAGTCTCAAGGACTTAAGGTTGTTTTCGTTAGAGAGGAGACGGATGAGAGGTGACTTAATAGAGACATATATGATAGTCAGAGGGTTAGATAGGGTGGACAGTGAGAGTCTTTTTCCTCGAATGGTGATGACCAACATGAGGGGACATAGCTTTAAATTGAGCGGTGGTAGATATAGGACAGATGTTACAGGCAGTTTCTTTACTTAGAGAGTAGTAGCGGTGTGGAACGAACTGCCTGCAACAGTAGTAGATTCGCCAAATTTAAGGGCATTTAAGTGGTCACTGGGTTGACATATGGATGAAAATGGAACAGTGTAGGTCAGATTGGCTTCAGATGGTTTCACGGGTCGGCGCAATATCGAGGGCCGAATGTCCCTTACTGTGCTGTAATGTTCCATGTTCTATAATTGAATTACTATTTGTAACCGGCAGCATCGCAAATGATATTGTAAAGATCCTGAATTTCAGGAAACTACCCTTACATTCACACTTACGTTTCACTTCCAATTGAGTTGTATATGGAATTTAGCTGCGTCCAGTTAAAGATAACGTTTGAGCCAATATACACAACTGATGTACAGTTGTTTGCTCTATTTTCCTGTGAACACTACAATTAGCTCCTATAAAATCAGTAAGATGCACAATACCTTCTTGATTCGTTCTTAGCTTTCCTTCTGTAAAAAGAAAAGCATTAACTTTGTGAGAGAGCAGCAACGTTTATGTCCACGAGCTGAATTCCAGAAACAGGTGTAGTTACTGAGCATTTCTGTGCCACATCGAATATTGGATTGGATTGGATTCGTTTATTGTCACGTGTACCGAGGTACAGTGAAAATGATTTTTCTGCGAGCAACTCAACAGATAATTAAGTACATGAAACGAAAAAGAAATAACAAAAAATACATAACAGGGCAACACAAGGTACACAATATAACTGCATAAGCACTGCATCAAGTGAACCATACAGGGGTATATTGTTAATGAGGTCAGTCCATAAGAGAGTCGTTTCGGAGTCTGGCAACAGCAGTGAAGAATCTGCGTTAGAGTCTGTTCGTGTGTGTTTTCAGACCTCTTTGTCTCCTGCCCGATAGAAGAAGTTGTAAGATTGAGGAAGCTGGGTAGGAGGGGTCTTCGACTATTCTGCCCGCTTCCCACAGGAAGCGGGAGGTGTACATTGAATCAATATATGGGAGGCAGTTTCGTGGGATGGACTGTGTTGTGCTCATGACTCTCTGATATGTCTGTGATGCAGCCAGATAGGATGCTTTCTGTGGTGCATCTGTAAATGTTGGCAAGAGTTAATATGGACATTCCGAAATTCCTTAGTTTCCTCAGGAGGTATAGGCGCTGTTGTGCTTTCTTGCCGGTAGCGTCGAAGTGGGTGGACCAGGACAGATTTTAGGAAAGGTGTACCATTAGGAATTTGAAACTACAAACCATCTCCACCTTGGCCCCGTTGATGCTGACAGGGATATGTACAGAACTTTGCTTACTGAAGTCAATGACCTGCTCTCTAGTTTTTCTGGAATTGAGAGACAGATTGTTGTTGCTGCACCTCTCCACTGTCTTCTTTATCTTCCTCTTGTATTTTGGCTCGTCGTTATTGGAGATCCGGCCCACGACGGTCGTATCGTCAGCAGACTTGTAGATGGGTTGGAGCCAAATTTTGCCACGCAGTTGTGTGTGTACATGGAGTACAGTAGGAGTCTAAGTCCGCAGCCTTGCGGGGCCCCGGTATTGAGGACAATTGTGGAGGAAGCTGTGTTGTTTATTCTTACTGAATGTGGTCTGTGAAAGTCGAGGATCCACTTGTGGAGTGGGGAGCCAAGTCCTAGGTTTTGGAGAATTGATATGAGGTTGTGTGGCATTATCGTGTTGAAAGCGGAGCTGTAGTCAATAAATAAGAGTCTGATGTACGAGTTGTTGTTGTTGAGATGCACTCGGGATGAATAGAGGGCCAGGAAAATGGCGTCTGCTGTGCACCAGTTGCCGACGTACGCGAATTGCAATGGAGCAAGGCGTTCTGGGAGTACGGGGGCGATGCCTATCATGACCAACCTCTTGATGCAGTTCATTATGACTGAAGTCGTGGCCACCGGACGGTAGTCACTGAGTTGCATTGCCTGGTTCTTCTGTCGGCCAAACAACAGAAATTCGGTACAGACATCCAAAAGATCTCGAAATACCAGTCGGTCAAATATCTTGAACCGGTGCTATTGCAGGCTGGGTTATAGAATTTCGTTTCCCGATACTTTGCTTGATAATGAAATCCATAGACGTGCACTGAAACAGGAATGATTCTTGGGGTGAATTTGACAGGCAGAACAACATCGGTTGCTGATCGTTAATGTCCCAGTGGAATTATTTTCTTCACATCGTTTGATATTTATTAATCTCCGATCACTCGCCTAATTCTTTCAGATGTTCTTTCAATGACTTGACCTCTAGATTGTAGAAGCAGACAGATCAACATACGTTTGCGATAAGACCAACTTACGTGTATGCACCAATTTAACATAGAACGGTAATTAAAAATATTCACAAAGGTTTGGAAAATCTCCCTCTGCATTTTAGGCAAAACAAATATAACATTATGCTCGAAGAAGGTGAACGATATTTGAAAAATATCTTCACCAAAGATGACAAGCTATTAAGAAGACCAAAACGAAAGGACAATACCGGGAGAATTAAATGTATCCTTGGTGCACTTGCAACTATGAGTTGGTAACTAGCGGAATTAATGCTGAAAGGCTTAACTGAAACTTCATTGCCGTGTTAATGTAAGTGTACTCGTGACAAAAAATGTATTACTATTGTCATGAATTGGAGACAGAGGGAACAACATTTGAATCACTTCTGAGTATTTGGTTGTTCGTATTAAAACAAACAAACGATACATGATACTGACAGTATGGGGAATGTTGCTCTCGGAACTATGTTAGAAATGTTTCTGCGATTGTTAGCATTGTGTGCTCTTGTAACATACAGCGGGGAAGTGTTCTATGATGGTACTACGACAGGGCCACTTTGGCCGGATGATCTGTTTGACTGATGCGATTACATTGAATTCAATTCAAATTCTGCAGATTGTTGGTTTTCGATGACGAACAATGAAGTATTGCTATCTATAATAGAAGCGGAACCTGCTCTGATTCGTTGAACCGATTAGCAATTTGCGTCCGAATTATCTCAGAACTATTTGAGTTTGCTCAAAAGGCATGTGGACCATCTTTCCATACATGCAAGGCAATCTCATTATGCTGTAGCCTTAATCCTTTATATCGAGGGCAGATCTGTTTCTTTTTAATTCAGAGTACTCAATACATTTTTCCCATTTATGGGGAATTTACCGTGGCCAGTCCACCGACGCGGCACATCTTTGGGTATTGGGGGCGACAGCCACGGAAAAATAGGGAGAGAATGCAAACTGCATACGGCCAGTGACCCAGAGCCGCGATCGAACCTCGAACCTCGGCATCATGTGGCATCAGTGCTAACCGCTGTGCAACTGTGCTGCCCAAGGAGCAGATCTCATTTTTGATTCATACCTAATGCGCGTGAACGTCGCAGGCTGCGCCAGTATTTAATCTCCGAGGCTACGTGACTGTTTTGGAACTGCAATCGCTTGAAGAGAAAATTAGGTAATGGCGGCGGATTGACTTCCCTAAAGAATATTAGTGAACCACATTGGATTTAATGATAATTGTTTCCTGCTTATCATTAAACTTTCAATCTTACTTTTTCAATGAATGTACCATCTGCCTTGGCGAGAGGTGAGCCCTCGTTCCAGATATCGCCCTGAATCTATACAAGGAAAATAAAGCGAATGCAGAAAAATCTGAATTTAAGTCCGAAAATGCTAGTTAAACTCAACCAGTGCGACAAGTGTGAAGAGAAACACTGTTCCCCTATTGACCTATTGACCTTTCCAAAGTTCTGAATCGCGACGGGAAGAAGGTGCATTCCATCTCCGAATCAATCCCAGTAATGTCGTCAATGGATATGCTAGCAAAATTGTTTTTAAAACAAAATAAGAAAACATAACCTGGTGTAATAATTAGCATGCAATGACTTACCCTCTTCTTTTGACTTCATGGTTTCTTCTTTTTGAAGTGAATTAACACAATTAGAATAGGATGAAAGGAACGTAAATGCTTAAAACGCGTTTCGCTTTTTATGAAGTTAATGCACCCGAGCTATGCGTCTGCGCGACCGTGTTTGAGATATTTACATTCTAACTTTCAGTTTTACTCGCACCAACTGGTCAATAACAAAGTGAATCTGACGCAGCGCACGTTAACCATCATTTTGGGTAATCTTTCCGGAATATATACTGAAATAAACTTGAAGATAGAATGTCAAGACAGGATCAATTCAAATTGATCAACTAAAATAAAATGTGAGTGGATGCGTCGCCAGAAATTATTTCCAAAGTTGGGAGATTCCAAAAAAAGGACGCGAATGTAGAATTTTAGGAAGACGACGAGGGGCTGTTGCAGCCAAGCAGAAAATCGGTTTGGGGTAGGCCGGTGGGGCCGGGGAGGGGGAATGGGGAAGCACTACTGGGACTCCGGATATTTTTAACATATCAAAACTAAGATCGTCATTGAGTGGTAGTTTATGTTCAATAGTGGCATAACAAAGACAAAATGTTGAACACGATTACAAGTTAGTTGAGATATTTCGAAAGTTCGGAAGGTATAAGTCGCGTGGTATCCTTCTCTGCTAGGTTCAGGTTGATTGTTGTAAGCAAAAACGGGTGGTACAATTATAATGGGTCACAGTATGAGCCTCTCGGCGAAAAGTGCGGTAGGTTAGCATTTCGAATGTTTTTGGACATTTGTTCAGCGACATATTTGAATTGAGCTGGAGATGCCGGCATTGGACTGACTGCGCACAGGATGAAGTCTCACAACAGCAGGTTATATTCCAACAGGTTTGTTTCAAATCACTTTCTTTCGGAGCACTGCTCCTTCCTCAGGTGGATGAAGAGGCATGTTCCAGAAACATATATATATATATATATATATATATATATAGACAAAGTCAAAGATGCAAGGCAATTAATTTAATGCGAGCATTTGCAGGTAATTAAGTCTTTACAGAACCAGTGTTGGGCTTAACACCGGGTTAAAGACGTGTGAATTGTCTCAACCCAGGATATTTGGCGTCATTTCTCAATTCCAGGCCAGTTGGTGGTGGGGGGGGGGCGTGAATTTAATGCCACATGGGCAGCAGGTTAGCATTGTGGATAGCACGATCGCTTCACAGCTCTCGGGTACCAGGTTCGATTCCGGCTTGGGTCACTGTCTGTGCAGAGTCTGCACATCCTCCCCGTGTGTGCGTGGGTTTCCTCCGGGTGGTCCGGTTTCCTCCCACATTCCAAAGATGTGCAGGTTAGGTGGATTGGCCATGATAACGTGCCCTTAGTGTTCAAAATTGCCCTTAGTATTGGGTTGGGTTACTGCGTTATTGGGAAGGGTGGAGTTGTTGACCTTGGGTAGTGTGCTCTTTCCAAGAGCCGGTGCAGACTCGGTGGGCTGAATGGCCTCCTTCTGCAGTGTAAATTCTATTATCTATGAATCCAAGGTCCAGTTGAGGCCATACTCATGTGTACGGAACTTGGCTGCACGTTTGTGCCCTGCGATTTTGTGTTGTTGCACGTCCTGAACGCTGCCTTGGAGAAGGCTTATCCGTAGATCCGAGGCTTAATGCCCTTGACTGTTGAAGTGTGCCCGGGCTAGAAGGGAAGATTTATGCCTGGGAGGTGTCGCACAATTCTGATTGATACGTTGTCGCAGCGTTGGCATGGTCTCTCCAAAGTACCACACGTCGTGACATTGTTTCCTGCAGCGCCTGAGGTCGACAACGTCGGCCGAGTCGCACGAGTATGTACTGCGTGCCTGGTGGCTGGTGTTCTCAGGCGTAATAGTGGTACCCATGTCGATGATCTCGCACGTCACGCATAGATTGCCAAGGCAGGGATGTGTGGTGTCATGGTCGCTGTTCTGAACGCTAGGTAGAAAAGTATGGTTTGTTTGAGGTTGTGCAGTTGTTTGAATGCACATAGTGGGAGTGTGGGGATGACCTTGGCAAGATGTTCAACTTCATCGATGACGTGTTATAGGCTGTGAAGAAGCTCTCGTAATTTCTCCTCTCCGGGGATTTAATGGACGACAAAGGATACTCTATTGTTTGTGTTCCGTGTTTGTCTTCTGAGGAGGTCGGTGCGGTTTTTTGCTGTGGCGTGTTGGATTGGCCACAGAGTTGTGCATTCGACACGGCAGAATAATATCCATCAAATGTCGATTACATAGAACTATTGTAACGTATGGCCGAGCAAGTTTCTGCAAAAAAAAACTATTCCATTAAAATGTTATGTCATGTTTGCTTTTCTACGCGTGACATTTCATATTTTCTTTTAATATAAATGTAGTCAGCGAGCACTGATTTAATATTCCGATGAGATCAAAGCTCCT
The DNA here is from genome assembly GCF_902713615.1 of Scyliorhinus canicula. Classification (NCBI taxonomy): domain Eukaryota; kingdom Metazoa; phylum Chordata; class Chondrichthyes; order Carcharhiniformes; family Scyliorhinidae; genus Scyliorhinus; species Scyliorhinus canicula. Next base: position 90,000,700 of record NC_052157.1, read on the forward strand.
CTCTCACCTATAGATTTTAAAGATTCTTTACATATCTTCAGTTCTGCATTATTTGGAATGTAAAATGTTATTTCTTTGAGTTGTACTTAATTGCAAAATGTTATTTTCGAAATAATGTATCAATTTATTTTGCAAAGAAGCAGCTTCGGCGATCATACTGCTTTAAATTCGAGTGTTTCTTTTTTTGCAAACCTACGTTCAGAAGCGCTTTGGTGCCAAGTAACAATTTCCCATTTTGTGATCGAAGTTTCGAGGGAAAGTCTTGTTGTTCTGCGGTTTTAGAGGCTTTATCCAGTGATTATAGCTATCCACACCATGGTTACTTCGGGAAACTAATCTGTATAATGCAATTTTTTAGCGTAAGGCTTTTTCTGTCTTTTATCCGAAAGCAACCGATCATTCTGTGGCTCCAAACAACAGGTTAATCTCGGGCTATTGTATACATTTTCACTCATTTTCTCTAAAGAGATGACACAGAACTGAAAGGGATTTATGTTTCCTAATCTGGACTTCGCCGAAAGAATCTACCTGACTGCTTGGAGAATGGTCGTTGCACGTTTCCTTCGAATTATTTGCCATTGATGCATTCACAATTCCCTCCATTGACTGCATAGATTGCTTGCAGAGCAGAATGCCTCTTTTGGGCCTGTCGTGACGGTACTGATTATTCGAAAAAATTGATTCCTTCATGACTCAATTTCTTCCAAATTCCGTTCAATTATTGTTTGCTGTTCAACGATTTGTTGTATGGTTTGGAATTCTCGGGTCGTTGTGATTCAGCGTTCCTGCCGGCAGTGTGCTCTCATCCGCGGGTTTGCGCTGACGTGGGTGACTTCAATGGGAAATCATATTTACAAGCGGCAGGAAGAGAAACTCCAGCCGCAAATGAATGGGCGCCGCCGAGAAAGGCCCGGCTGAATGACCGGGTGACCGGAGAATCCAACTAAGTTAACAAACTGCATAACTCATTGTAACAAAACTTTCAAGATAACTGATCTGCATGAATTCCCAGAGTCATTCTTTTTCACGAGGTAAGTATTATCTTATTGGTTGAGGTCAGCATTGCAATCCAAAATTTAGATTGCAATCCAACATGAGGCTCTAGTGCATAATTGTAAGTTCTGTGACACATCCGCGAATTTCTGACTGTTTCTAACTCTTGAATTAAGAAGAGCAGATGACCTCAGATCAGCACAATAAGGCAGATGTACATTAAGGAAATTTCCCGACTTCTTCAAAAAAATTGGAAATAAGTTGTGGCGTGTCATTTAATTAGATGTCTAAGAATCGAATATTCGTTTGAAATCAAGTAAATAGAATTTAGGAAATACTATTCTTCCATATCATGTTGGGGGTCACATCCGATTCCTACGCATGGTCAATGATCCACATTAATTCATTTTATGCTCATTTTGATAAAATGGTGATCAGATGTTTCCCCAGATTTAACGTTGACATCTCTTGGAAAAACTAAATTATGTTTGTTTTGACGGTAAAGAGGCATTCCACGTGATGCGTCTCATTTTTGTTCACTCGGAGGTTAGTCTCACTCTCTGGGCAGTATCCTCCGTTTCTGAGACTAAGGGCGGGATCTCTCCATTTGCCGCTGGTATCGCGAAACGCGACGGGGCGGACAATAGTTTTGCATGCCAAAATCTCGGTAGGCGCTGGTTTGACGCCAAATAGGGATGCTCCGAATAGCAGAAAATAGCGTAAATAGTTTGTTGGATGCACAGGATAAAAGTACAGTTGGCATATGATTAGTGGGTCTCACTTCGTATTCTCCACGGCCTCAAGATTCACCTCAACCGATGGGCCGAGCTCACGACAGCGAAGGTTACTGATGGTTTCAAAAGTCAGGAAACTGCCGTCGTGGCCGCTGAGCGAGAAAGACGAGGTAGGAAATGGTTTGCAATGACTGCGGCCTGCCGGCACAGACACGGGCAGCGCTGGCTGTGGTGGGGTAGCTCTGCAAGGGCCGGGTAGGGTAGGGGGGGACCGGCTGAACTGCCGTGGTGCCCCTCCACAGTATTGGGACTGTACCCAGGCACCGTCCGCCATTATGGCGGCCAGCTTGCTGCGCATCCACGAACCACAGATATCGGCAAATAGCTCTACACATTGACACCAACCATATATGTGCGCGCGTACGCGCATTCCACGCCCTCCAAACAGCGGCCCAACCCTGTCCACAAACACACGGCCAGTCGGCCACCACTCAGCGTCAGACAACCAGGGCCACAGTCATGGCATCCCCCAGTGAAGGCAGTACCATCCAATGGTGCAGCTGGCAGCAGGCATGGGCATCAGAATGGGCTGCGCCGACAGTTTCGCATACCGACGGAGAAGGGGTGCTGTGATGGGGAAGGGACATGTGTGGGTGGAGCAGGCAGTGCCATCCGGGGCCGGCGTGTGTCCCAAGGAACCTGGATGGGCACGGGTATATGAGCCATGCTAAGATGTTGACCTTTCACCCCCCTCAGACAATGGCGTTTTGCCTTCAACCAGCAGTACTGGCCGCCGTTGAGATTGTTCGCAGCTCTGTGAGATGTCTTGCGGCCGCGTGAGGGGGGGCAGTTGGAGGGGAGTGGGACACTGCAGCAGCGGAACGGCAACAGTACAGCCGACAGCAGCGGAATGGCCAGAAGAGAATCGAGCTGTAGTGGATCGGGCTGCAGAGGAGCAGGTGTCGGCCGTAGGTGGCGGCCGCAAAGGCTGGAGTGCTGGCCTCCCAACAGGCCAAGGAGGAGGTAGTTGCGAAGGAGGTGCGGCATTAGGCCACGTGTGTACAGGCACCAGCTGTCATTAAATGACTGGTGGACCATGCATGCCATCGGAGACTCCAGCTGAGCAGAGACACAGTACCACACATCTGCCATATAATGGCACATCTAGCACAGCAGGGGTATGGGCGAGGACACCCAATCCCTGCCACCATCAAATCAATGGTCACCCTGAATGTCTACGCGACGGAGTTCTTCCAGTCGCCGAGTGGTGGCTTGTGCGGGATCTCGCAGACCTCGGCACTCAGGTGCATGCGTGCCGTCTTTCAGTTTACATCCACCTATAATTTGATCAATTGGATTCAAATAATCGAATGTGGAAATGAAAGGCCACTGACCGAGCCTTCATTTTTTGTTATCTCAGCTATTCCGTTCAGATGTGTCATGGCTGACGATCAAACCAGACGCACTTTCAAGGATAAGCAGACAACTATGAATTCCTCCGTAACTTATATTACCGTTGGAACTGCAATATAATGTTTGACAAATGAGTAATTCCGTACTTGCATGCACGCATTTGCCATTAACGTATGCAATTTCAATAAAGTCTATTGAGTGTTGAATCTAGTCTTAATCTCACTATAGTTCAGGAGAAATGCTCGGACGTTTTTGTCTCTGACCAATGAACAAAATGAGACTCTAAGGTATGCCGCCAAACATTACTTTCCATTCGATTTACATCAGCTTCAAATAAGTGCAAACTTTTATTTTCTCCTGTTGACACCTGAGCAATACACCTGCCTATGCTGCTACTCTTTGCATGTTAACCTGAGCCACCTGTGCCTTCTTTTATACATTCCAGTTCTGGAATGCGGCAGATGAGAACACGGCAGATAGGCATAATAAGTAGACTGCTACTTCAGGGACATGACTCTTCCAACATACCGTGTCATCACAGTCATCAGTTTCTATTTTGCACCGAGAACCAAGAGTATTTAGCCAGGGAACATGTCATCGCAGTTGATGTTGAAATAAACGAACTTCACGAGGAAGCCCACATGTTCCTGTGTTATTGCGCCCATTTATGTCCGTAATGATTGATAAAATTTGACTTGAAGATCATGCTTTAGTAGATAATCCATTGCTGTTCATACTGACAGTAAAACCATGTTAGGGGTAAGAAATCGAGTGTCACATTAAAAGAATAATGATCCTCTTTCTGTCGTGCAAATAAAGTCGACTGCATTAAAATGATTTTCCATTTAAATTTGAATATCTGTTCATTATCCTGCAATTATCGACCGGAAAACAATTAATTTTATTCAGAATTGTTAATAATATGTCCACATGAATCACAGCAGATGCCAAGGACACACATCCACGACGACTGTGACAGGGCTTACACATGATCACAGGCTACAAATCAAGGCTTGAGCATCCTTCAACGTTGAACTGAACAAGTACTATGCCCGCTGTGAACAGTCAGCCAATGCATCGGCGCCACTCGCCCCAACAGTCCTGGACACATCCATGCCAACTACAAGTCTCAGAGGTAAGAGCTGTCTTCTTGAAAGTGAATCCGGGGAATGCGACCGACACCGATGGAGATTCTGGGCGAGCACTCAGTGTCTTCGTCAACCATCTGGCGAGTCTATTGGCCTGCATCTTCAATACCTCACTCCTCCGCTCCAAGTTCCCCACCTCCTTCAAGAAGGCCAGCATAATTCCAGTATAAAAGAAGACCAAGGTAGCCTGCCGCAACGAATACCGACTGCTGGCTCAGACGTCTGTTATCAGGAAATGCTTCGGGCGGCATCCTCCCAAACGGCCTTGATCCATTACATTTCGCCTATCACCGCAACAGGTCCAGAGCAGATTCTATCTCCCTGACTCTATAACCAATACACGAACATCTCAACAACAAAGGTACCTACGTAAGACTGCAGGTCATAGACTATTGCTCCGCCTTCAACGCCATTTCCACGAAAGGACTTATAAGCAAACTCTGCAAACTTGGATTGACCCCTCCCTGTGCAGGTGGATCCTTGACTTCCTGAACAACAGACCGCAATCTGCCAGGATAGGCAACATAACCTCCTCCACAATAGTCCTCAACACGGCACCTCACAATGATGTTTGCTCAGTCCTCTACTGTACGCCCGATACAGACACGACGGTGTGGCAACGTTGAACTCGAACACAATCAAGGAGTTTGCGGATAATACGACTTCAGTTGATCGTATCAAAAAGAACGACGAATCAGACGACAGAAGAGAGATAAATCACTTAGTTGCATGGTGTACCGAAAGCAACGTCACTCTAAATGTCAGAAAGACCAAGGAATTGATCATCAACTTCAGTAACCGTAGCACGATGCACGCCCCAGTGTGCATCAATGGCTCTGAAGTAGAGAAGGTTGATAGGTTTAAGTTCCTGGGGCGACCAACTCCAACAGTCTGTCCTGTTTCACTCACGTTCATGCAAAAGTGAAGAATGTTCAACAAAGTATCTGCTTCCTATGGAAGCGAAAGGAACTCCCTATATCTGCATTGACTCTCAAAAACTTCTTCAGATGTATTCCTATTCGGTTGCATCACAGCTTGGCATGTCAACGGCTCAGGCCACGAGCGCAAGAAACTGCAGAGCGTGGTGAACTCAGCACAACGCATCACACAAGCTTGCCACCCGCACACTGATTCTGTATTCACCTCCCGCTTTCGCAGGAAACCAGACCCTTCCATCAGGCAGATGACACAGAAGTCTGAATACCCGCACATCCAGACATAGGAACAACTTCTTCCCCACAGCTGCTGGACACTTCATTGGCTCTCCCGCGGATCGACCTGTTCCTGTAGGAGCACTATTCACGCCGTTCTCTACTGCTCTTGCTCACGTATTTGCTTTGTTTAGCCTCTTGTTCCACACTGTAACCAATCACTGTTTGCCGATGTACCAATTGACAATGTACTCTGACGATTGATCGTTCTTTTGTCTGCTATGTACGTACTGTGCACGTTCCCTTCGCCGCAGGAAAATACTTTTCAGTATACTTCGGCACATGTGACAAGAAATCAAATCAAATAAAATCAAAATCAAATCAAATCATTAAAATTACTACCATCATAAAATTGCAATGACGGTCAAATTTACGTTCCCTTAGTATTTCTTATGTTTCTGTATTGGCTTAATTATATTAAATATGCGCTTTGAACTGAACGGGATGACCATTTGTATGCAAGCGTTACGTTCAAACTTTATGGGAACAATTATATTAATTATTACACGGTAGATACACTTCAAACGTAATACCTTTTTGTGTTGCTTTCAGTTTATCTTCTGACAAGTAGAAATAATTGACTTTCAGTGCAAATAACGCCTTTATCGCCAAGTTTTTTTTTAAGTTAAGGAATTAAGTTAAGTTAAGTTAATTTAAGCTAAATTAAAGAATTTTCTGAAGTGTAATGTACAGCTAGATCATAGATGCTTTTTGGTAACCTCAACAAAATGTCGCTACATGCAGCTAAATTAGCCACCAGATAGTAATGACGAAAAGACTGACTGACTAGCATTGCAAGGGCCATGTTTTTTTGTTTTTACATTTGGTTCAGTATTTAAATCCGTTGAAGTGAATTCAACTTAAACTACTTCCTGGATAAAACGGGCGGTAATCGAAATATATCTCCCAGGCGAATCTTTCTCAAGTGACATTATTTCACTGCAAGTAGTGGAGCTTCAAAAAGGTATTATTTCTCACCGAAATCTTTCAAAGTTTCTTTGCATGCCTTGAGTTCTGTATGCAGGAAAATGAACTTAAGAACCGATTACATTTGCTTGAAGAATAGTATACATTTATCTCGTGGCTTCCACAAAAATAATTATTAACAAGATCGCAAATTGAGCGCAACAACTTTGGGAGGCACCAAGCAACTATTGAAAATATTCGTTGACGAGATATTAGATAATGCATGCCGTAATATGAGAACCGTACATCGCGAAGCAGTGTATCTGAAGCATTAATTTCACTGATCAAATGGTCAACAACTGAATGAAAGGTGAATACAAGTGAAAAGAATTGGAGGACCAATTGTTCGAAAAGCTGTCATGTTGCTGTAATTTACAAGAACAAGACGTCCGATATCAAGGCGTATGTATCCTCTCTCGTCTTCGAAAACTGTTTTTCTTCCCCAGGTTGCATCAAAGTCCAACATTGCTGATAACTTTGGGTCGGATTATAGTGTAATGGAGACAAAGAATAAGCAGACAGCTACGCTTGGATAGAATGCATAGTTTCCCTTATGCAGGTACAGTATGTACAGTAGATGTATATGCTCGAATGCAATATGCAGCCAACGTAGTCAAATGGAGAATAGTATCTGAAAACGAACATCTCTCCAACTCGTTCAGAGCTTTACGAATTACCCTCCGACAGAGGAAGACTATTTATTATTGTGGCAGTCGTTCAAAATCGATTACGTAAATGTACACGCACAAAAATCATTCTGCTTTCAGTACGCTACTGAAATCTTATCCTAATACACAAGCCGACGACAATGCAGATCACTGCTAAAACTGATGGAAGAGCCAACGTCTCCGAATCTTGAATGAAAAAATTGTCCATGACGTCACCTGTTCTGTCATCTGATCTTGCAGTCAGCTTTGTGCAGACCATCTCTTGGAGTGAGAAACAGACAAAGAGGTGCAGAGCTCGTTGTGAAGTTTTGAATGTCCTGTCACTTACCGTCGTCTTTTGACTTAATTGTTTGTGCTGTTAAGGAGTATAAAATGTATGTGTAGCAGACAGAAACAATACAGAAAATATATAGACATTTTTCAATTTTGTGGACACGGATTAAATAGTCAGACACCTCACTGGTTGGAACACATTGAGATTACGCATTTGTGTGTCGTGGCAGCAACAGATTCTGAATAGACCGTCGGCCGAATGACGCAATCGTTGTATATCAATTTGTAGGTCATCTCAATGTATTGCATTTCGAATGAGGATTTCAAAAAATTGCGGAATTTAGTCAGGCACAGAATGTGAAATTGTGATCAATTTGATGTATCAATATGACCGTGATGTTGGTCGTTGACACGCAGATAAATTATTTTCACCACTGTGCAAAGAGGAGATACATCTGAAATTATTCATGAAGAGTCGAGGAGCGGCCCCTGCAAAGCTAGATATTGGGGCAAATGAAGAAAATAAATTACTATCCCACTGTGAGGCTGTTCGGATAGATTGAATACTAACTTGTCCATGGCGGATTGATGAATCTGTGTGAAGGTCATTCACGATCTAAACCGAATTTTGAATGGAGTAAATCTACCGAACTCCATGTTATCAAACACTGCTTCATTAGCTGGATAGAAACCGATAGTATGGAACGGGCGCAAAAGATATGCCACTTGGACGACGTTGTGGCACATTAGCACTCCCATTATACTTCCGACCATCTATTGTTCTAACCGAAAGGCTTCACATGACATCACTGTGGGCGAAAAATCAAATGAAACGTCCATTCATTGGAACGGACTGCCAAGAAAATGCGTCTTGGTCGGATCCATAGCTTGAGCCAAAGGTTTAACCCAAGTATTCCACTTGAACGTGATCATAGTTTGAAAAATTAGAAAATGTGTTCAAAAGGTGAAGCTTTTCTCTTACAAGCATCGTTCAAAGATTCCTGGCATGCCTTGAGTTCGGCATTAGCTTAAATTGATTTCCAATGCCTTTACTTGAACGATGGTTCATAATGTTAACTTCAGTCACACGAAGTTTGGATTAAGTGATCAAATTGGCTTCAAAGAACGATGATGAGACAATAATTCAAGTTGCATTCCAATATCGACTTTGCCCCATTTCTGTCCAATACGAACTTCTGTCATATAAGTCTGACGTCCAACTAGTCAGCAATTAAATGTTTAACATATAACCTCTGAATGTTGGAACAACATCTAAGAAGAAAATTAGTGAACTATATGACCAACATTGCTAATTAAATGCTTTGAATCAAACGCACATTCTCCTTTCATTGCAGAAAGCATTATCGTATTTTCCCGAAAATGTTGTAATTACTTCATTATTTCAACAATGCGAGTGGATTGCGATGAACAGTCTGCGGAATAATTATTTTCAACCTGCCACTAATACTGCCCGAATATGTATACAACTTCAAACGCGTATTTGGACTGTTGTCGTGTTAGTCCCTTTATTCGATTTCCCATTACATGTTTCGTGCCGAGTATTGTAATTTTTGAAAATCAACTGGGAATTCCTTGAATGTTGGATGGGTGGGGATCTCTGCCACTGCAATACTTAATTGCGTCCACGCGTGGAACAAATGTATAGAAATTAGATAATTCGATGCGTCCTATTGCCTTGGCAAAACAAATCCTAGTACTACTATTCTCTGTGTTGAATCACGTGGAATCGGATGACATGTTATTTTGCAAACATTTACAGACAAACTGCACGATTTGTTGTCTTAGAACGTTGACAAGATCAACGGATTACTTCTTCACTCCGGCAGGCATTGAGTACACCTTAACTTATACTTCAGGGCAGCACGGTGGCCTAGTGGTTAGCACAACCGCCTCACGGCGCTGAGGTCCCAGGTTCGATCCCGGCTCTGGGTCACTGTCCGTGTGGAGTTTGCACATTCTCCCCGTGTCTGCGTGGGTTTCGCCCCCACAACCCAAAAACGTGCAAGCTAGGTGGATTGGCCATGCTAAATTGCCCCTTAATTGGAAAAATGATTGGGTACACTAAATTTATTAATCAAAAACAAAAAAAAACTTATACTTCACCGTCAGACTTGTAATTCCAAACATAGACGTATTTGCCAAATATGTCCTTAAAAGATCATTTATTTGTGTTGGGAACCTGAGATTTGTGTTGCTAATCTCAGTTATCGCCGAGTTGTTTCGCTTCGTCCAGTTCTAGAAGTCGTGAAAATAGGATCAGATATGGACAATCTTAAAATTGATGTCTCATCTTGACATTGGGACAAATGAGCGGCTGGTTAGCTCACTGGGCTAAATCGCTGGCTTTTAAAGAAGACCAAGCAGGTCAGCAGCACGGTTCAATTCCCGTACCAGCCCTCCCGGACACGCGCTGGAATGTGGCGACTAGGGGATTTTCACAGTAACGTCATTGAAGCCTACTCGTGACAATAAGCGATTTTCATTTTTTTTTTCATTTCATGAATAGTGGCAATGAGTGGAAAGCTACTGAAAAAAGTACCAAATAAACATATTTCGATGCTAACTTAGCCCAGGGATTCCTATAAATGTAATGTCGCGCAGCGTCCAGTGACCTCCCACGTGAATTCCAAGCATTGTGATAATGTTGACGACACTTTTGCCGCGATATTGGTGCGAGAAAGAAAATAATTGAATCAAGGCTTTTCCATCTGCATCTCAGCATTTGAAGGAATTAGGGAGAAGATATCACTCACAAATACATTGGCCATTCCATGTTAAATCAGGGCAAGCCATCCTCCCATAGCCTTTTAACATTAACTGCTGGAATTACTATCCAATTTTGAATGGGCAATAAAAAGTATTCCGAGAACAAAGCTTGTGTCTTTCCAATGGAAAGAGCCATTGGAGTACTGATACTATAATCAGCCAAACGCAACTCACTTCCCCTTGCAGAAGACAATGGCCTATCCCACTCACACGCACAGAAGTTTGCCTCTTTCTCGCAAACACGTGTCTTGCTGTCATGAAGCAAACCCAAATTGGTATATAGTCCTTTCTCCCTCTGTTTCAGGCACAAACTCCATCCCCCGCCCTCTCAACATACACGCAACATCTCTGGCAGATAATCACTCATTCTCAGACAGTCGCAACGACACTCCAACACTTTCTCACAGACGTCCATCTGTGCTCTCGCGCACACTTAAACCTTCCTCATATCAGATTCACTCCATATGTCGCACACACTAACTCGGTCGTCGCGGACAGTCTATTCCACCCTTTCACGTAAAGTCCGACCGTATTCTCGCGTTCTGAGACCAGTAGAGCATTCCTCTCTTCTCATGCTCGGACACCTGCCCTGAGGTCCGTTCGAAATGAGGACTGCTCGTTGGACTGCACCCCCAGCCATTTGCACTTCACTTTCCATCGTCAGCTCCCAATGAATATCCCACCTTTTCTCTACCCATCACTTCGCTGTCCACGCAAGTCCAACCAGAGTTAACTGAATAAGCAACTCCGCAGAATTTTACAAATGTGTGTTGTCTTTTTCTAACCCGTGGAGGGGAGGGGGAAGCGAATACAAGGTTTCTTGTCATGAGATAAGCTTATGTAAATTCATATCAGAAGTCGTAATAATGGCATTCAGGCTCATTCTGGTTATTTTGCGCACTGAAAGAGGGATAATAAAAGAGTTAATGCGCATTTAATTCAGATGTTATAAAATAGACAGGGTCGTTGTATGTATTCCTGTCCTGGTAAATTTCAGCATGATTGGATCGACAAGAAAAACACGATTTGCAGAGTAATAAAACCAATTAATAACGTTCTCTGATGACCCCCGCCGCTGGAATTGGCGCATGACAAATTTGACGACGAATAGAACGTCAATTGACCACGGGTCAAAATCTCTGCTCTCTGTTCGGGCGGAACCGGAAAAACCGGTTTCACCCTATCCTTCCAGAAACATGAAGTCGCGCGAATTTGTGCTAAAGCAACAAGAATCAACAATTGTTGATAATTCTCTGTACACCTTCCAAGTGTTGTCAATAGACGTACCGATGCTAAATTGGAGACAACTTTAGTTTTATTAATAATACTTACCGAGATGATTTCTTGCAGCACCATCCAATTCACTTTGACTAAAGTAGACTACGGCAAGTTTTTATTTCACTTGCAAGATGCTTATTGCTAATGACACGTCAACTTCATTCGCACGACAGCTTCAATCATTGTACTGTTGGACTGCTCGCACAGACGTTAATGTGTTTCAAAAATTGCGTTTTAAATCTAAATGATTGTATTTCTTGCTTTTTAGGTATGTTTCTGAAAGGAAAACGTTATCCACTTCGTGAATCAGCAGCAGTGTTTCACGCAAAAATATAATTTTGCAAAGCCGATGCTAATGGCAATTTGTCTACAAATGGTAATGTAGGCTATCTCAATGGAAGCTTCCTAGATTAATTTGCATGACATTGAAATGTCTCTAGCCGGAAAGTGTTAAAAATGCTATTTGTGGACACCTGTTCGAAACTGAAGGTTGCTTTAATTATTTTTTTAACTGAGAACCCAAATCTTTCTATTCGTTTAAAGTGAAATTTACCACAGCGCCACCGTGCTACCCAAAATATTTAATAGAATTTACAGTGCAGAATGAGGCCATTCGGCCCATCAAGTCTGCACCGGCTCTTGCAAAGAGCACACTGCCCATGGTCAACACCTCCACCCTATCCCCATAACCGAGTAACCCCACCCAACACTAAGTGCAATTTTGGACACAAAGGGCAATTTATCATGGCCAATCCACCTAACTTGCTCATCTTTGAACTGTGGGAGGAAACCGGAGCACCGGGAGGAAACCCACACACACACGGAGAGGATATGCAGTTCTGCACAGACAGTGACCCAAGCCGGAATCGAACCTGAGACCCGAGACTTGTGAAGCAATTGTGCTATCCACAATGCTACCGTGCTGCCCTAACTATAACTATGGGTGTTGAGGTGAATGCCATTATGTTAATTCCTTGTGCCGTGTTTCTGTTGCAGAAAATTCGTGGCATGTCACCATGCGTGAATGTTTGGAATATAAGTTTATTATCTCACTTAAATCTTTCAAATCTTGCAAGCAGTCGACGAGGTCTGGATTAAGGAAAAAACGAACAAATGAGTGAATTGATTTAATAGCTGTAATTACCTCAAAGTGAAGTCTTGCCAAGGACAAATAATTTAAAATAATGAGAAAATGACTGTCTTTCTCACGCAGTCTGAAAACAATTTGGAAAAATTACAACAAGTGGAACAAAGCGGGTAATGATACTTGTGAACATACCTTTCATCTATCATGTACATACTTTTTTTTATTTTTAATACATTTAGAGTACCCAATTATGTTTTCCAATCAAGGGGCAAATTTGTGTGGTCAATCCACCTATCCTGCACATCTTTTGGGTTGTGGGGGTGAATTCCACGCAGACACGGGGAGAATGTGCAAACTCCTCACGGACAGTAACACAGGGCCGGGATTCGAACCCGGGACCTCAGCGCCGTAGGCAACAATGCTAACCACTGTGCCACTGTGCTGCCCTATCATGTACATATTAAAGTGTTTCAGAATTTTTTTTAAAATGAAGTTGATTTGTTTTGGGGAGGAATTTACGACTATAGAGTCCGAATCGAAAGAAAAAATCGAAAGACTTTGACCAGGTTGGAAGACCTGATGGCTGAAGGATTGGCGGAGTGGCAAGAGCACTGGACTTTTTCCCGTATACTTCTTTGTTCCAAAGAAAACTCAGAAACGAACAGAATGGTTATACTTTGAAAGTATAGACAGTTTGAGAGAAAGTCGAATTAAAAACATTCTTTCAGATGCTCCAATTAGTTGTGCTGATAAAGTGTCCATTTAAATTGTCAAATAGGCGGATGGGACAAACACAAGCCTTGGCAAACTGTGTCGCTTGAATGATCTCTTACCATGATGCACATCCAAGTACGTCAAAGTAATATTAGCAGATGGCCTGTTACTGAATCAGCATTTCAATTCATAAAGTTGAGTGGAGGATAAGGACACGGCGCATGCTCTTTTAATGTTGATGTTCCTCTTAAATCCTGCATTGAGCCGTTCTGCCAGAACCTGCTTAAGAAAATGCCTACAACGACGAATCACACAATCGGAGCTGTATTGGAACAGCATTGTGTCATACAAGGCTACACGGATGCATCCCATTCTGAAAGTAAGAAAGCACACTCAAATATCACCCCACAGCGATCTGAATTGAGACAGGCAAAATCGGGAAGCACGATTATCCCCAATCGCTTTCTGTCATAATTTTCTTTCGAAAACGAATAATAATTTGATGTCCATGCCTATTACACACACGAACAATTTCAAAGTTAATTACCTTCCTCTTTTTCTTTCAGCTTTACATCTGCTAATGTGCAAAGTAAAGGGAATGCGCAGTCATTAGTGTGCAGCATGAAACGTTCAGTAAAATTATGCCAGTTTTTGCTTCTATTAATTCAAAACTGAGACGAAACTAAACATAGAGCAAATGTAGGTTACTTAATTTAGTTTTTTGCGTCATATCCCATGAAGCACATTCTTATCTTGGAATTGACACAGTGACGTTTCGTCGTCGTCATAGGGAGTTATGGAGACTTACATGCAAAATACGATTTCGAAAAGGGGCTTAAGCCTTTCATTAAGATGATTTTTGTCATTAAACTGAATCACTGAATCACGACACAATGCAGTGCAGAAAAGGCCCAATCCAATCTGCAGATACTCCCTGATGGTCCAGTGGTTAGGATTCGGCGCTCTCACCGCCGCGGCCCAGCTTCAATTCCCCGTTAGGGGACAAACATTGGGCAGCAGGGTGGCACAGTGAGTAGCACAGTTGCCTTACAGCGCCGAGGTCCAGGATTGGATTCAAGCTCAGGGTGACTGTCCGTGTGTAGTTTGCACATTCTCCCCGTATTTGCTTGGGTTTGCCCACACAACCCAAAGATGCGCACGTTATGCGGAATGACCATGGTAAATTTCCCCTTTATTGGAAGAGATTTCTAAACTGAAAACGATACTCTTCACAGGCGCATGAAACATACCTGATCTGTCCATTTCTTCCCATCTGCTAAGACTCGAACTTTTTGACGTGCCAGGTGGTCATCCAGTTTCTTTTTAAGGGGTGTGAGGCAAATCGCCCCTGCAGGCAGGGCATTCCAGAAGGTCACCACACTGGGGAAATCACTTTTCCCCCATCTTGCATCACCTGGCCTCTCCTTGAACTTGTGCTTCCTCGGAACTGACCATTGAACTAAGGGGGCAAGTAATGGTTTAAAGATACATTCTAATGAGTTTTCTCATTTATGTTCAGCATCCAGTAATTCACACTGAGATGTAAAGAGGCTGCAGGTGGACTATGTGGCAGGTGATGCGAAGATATAGTTTTGTGCAGTGTCTGTTAAAATGAAACAAGTTGTTTGTAAAAGGAGCAGTACCTTCGACACTTTATACAACTGTAGCTAAACGTCTACACGTGTTGGCAGAGAATTGTTGCTGTGCAAATGTGAAGGGCTGAAAGAAACAACTTTCCCCTACCAAACCAAGGAGTGAGTGAGATGAAAAAAAAAGAAGATACATGGCTGAACCAAGGATAAAGGTGGCCGGCTATGACTACCCGCCCACTTATTGTCTGACCAATGGAGAAATGCATTAGTTATGTGAGCGGAAGTAACTGCCTTGGCAAAGAAGAAGCAAGGAATTGTACCCGTGCAGTTTGCAGATAAGGATACCTTATTCGATCAGATGGCCCTGTCTCCACCTTAAGACAGTAAAATCCGAAACATATTGTTTTCTGAGCTGGAATTGGAAGTGTTCGACTCAGAAGAAGGTCTGGAGACTCAATTCGTTATATGGATAAGATTTATTAAAATGATGACTTGCTACGTGCATGTGAAGCATGGTCAGATTCTCATAGTTTACGTAAAATAGAAGATATCGCCATGGGAGACTATGTAATGACATCTGTCATAATATATAAAAGGCTGCAGGGACATAACATGGAATTTGCACAATTTGTGTTGGCCTTTAAATTATGTATGCCAGAGTGAGCAACATGGATCGGATCCTGATTTTCACAGCAGTTCAGTTTGCAGATAAGGATACCTTATTCGATCAGATGGCCGAAGCTTTAAAAACGTTTATTGGTGGATGTTCGAATCCGATGGCTCTGATGACCCAAATAGGTCTGTCTGCAATAAAGCAGAATATGGAAGATACACTACTGACAGGATAGCGCAGTCGTACAGGTACAAACAGTTTCCAAAACTATCGAAGGAATTAGGGACCCGGAAATTATGCAGCCAGAAACCCAGTTAGAACATACAATAGGAAGATGAACCCCAGAAATGCACGGGGTATGAAAAATTGATGTTTTAGTTGTGACTCAACTGACCAACACGTTATGATAGAGTGTTTGAAGCGACACATGACACGGGAGAGTCAGAAGATGAAAAACATTGTGACCAGAAAGAAGGCATTGTCTTTTAACAAGCGGATTCAATCCGATAATAAAGGTGTTGGTTGCAGAATCCTTAGATTATGCTGTATTGGCAGTGAATGTTCATCTACTGTGAGTGGAATTGACTGGTTAATATGTTACCCGGAATATTTGAATGCTGAAAATCGTAACAAAGTGAAGGAATTTGAAAGTGCCACCAGTTTCAGGTTTGTAGATGATAACATTCTGAATTCGCTGAAAAGAGTGGTGATCCCATGCAATATTGCCAGAGTGAAAAATATCATTAGCACGGAGGTTATATCTAGTGCGTTGCCTTTGCTTCTGCGTAGAACTTCGAAGAAGAAAGTACACATGAAAGTGCTATGGAACAGGATAAGGCAACAGTTTTTGGAACTGTCACAATTTACACAGTTGGGACACGATTGTATGCCATTACTGACAATTAACATTTCAAGTACATTTGTTAAGGATTTGTTAATGGCAGTTGAAAATGGGACTTTAGATGATGAAAAGCTTTTTGTGGTAAAACTGCAAATGCAATTTGCGCATCCGTCTCCTCGGACGCTCAGATATTTATTGAAGGATACAGGGGGAAGAGATGAAGACTATACTAAACTGACAGAACAGATGCGTGATCTCTATGAAGTTTGTAGAAAGTACAGAAGGACCCCAGCATGGCCGATAGTAACCCTACCTTTGGCCAGATATTTTAACGGCATTGTCGCCATGGACCATAAGATCTGGGATAAAGCCAATAATATATTTATTTTGCATTTTGTAGATTTAGCAACTAGATATAATCAATTAACGAGTGTACGAAGCAACGAAAAGATAGGGACAGGAATGGGCCTTGTGGCAAAATTCCTTACGGATAATGGGGGGGAATTTGCTAATGATCAGTTTCGGTATATGTGTGTAAACGTGAATATCACAGTTATGAATACGGCTGCGAAAATCCCATTTAGTAATGGTGTGTGTGTGAAAGAAACCATGCAGTAATAGATGGCATGCTCTGAAAAAAATTTGCAGATATACCAAACTGCAACTAAATGCAGCTTTAGCATGGGCGGTAAACGCAAAGAATTCATTGCTGATGGTTGAGGGCTATAGACCCTATTAGTATTTGATAGAAATCCTAAAGTTCCATCCAAGTTAGATGACGAGCCTCCACATTGGGAAGGGACTACAATTAGCTGTGCCTTTGCTGAGCATTTAAATGCATTACATATCTGTAGGAAAGCATTCTTGGAAGCAGACGTCTCTGAAAGAATTCACAGTTTTAAGGCATAATCTATTGCCATGACGTACTGTGTTTCAGCAAGGAGACATAGTGTAGTACAACAGCGATAATTTGAATGAATGGAAAGGCCAGGGAAGATCATAGGCACAGATGGCGAAACAATTATTTTGCAACATGGCAATCAAACTGTCAGTGTACATTCATCAAGTATAATGGGTAAAGATTAGAAATTTTTTAATTTAGACAGAGCAGACATAAATGACGAGGAACCAGAGTCATCCGGTACACACGTGTCACAGAACTATGAGGACCAGTTAACTGATATAGAAAGGGTTTCTGTCGAGGATCACAACACTTCTGATGAATTAGAGCACGGCATTTTTCCAAAAGGACAACTGCCAAAAGTTTGTGCAAAGGTGACATACTTGCCTGAAGGGTCTATTCAATAGAATTATTGAACTGTTATTTGTAGAGGAGGGAAGGCCACTGGAAAATATAAACATTGGTTGAATGTACAACATTCAGGGGAAAGTGTCAAGACAATGGATTGTGAAGACGATGTTCAAAAAGGCAGGGCACAGCAACGCAGTGCCAGTTCAGACAGTACATCGGGTACTGAACAGGTACACATGAAAAGTTCGAGAACTATTGAAAAGACATCCCACAGGAAAGATCAAGCAGTAGTAAGACAGAACGATATACCCGGCGGGAGAGGGGACGTAGTTTATAAAGATCGACGACAATGAGTAATACTACAAATAATAAAAGGAGTAGGAGCCCACATCCACGTGAGACTTTGGTGGTTTCCAATCAATTAGATGAGAAAATTATCAAAGATACTAGACAGCACGAACTTCATAGTTGGAGTTAATGTGGGGAATACACGGAGGATCTGGATAGGGGAAAAAGAGCTCTATCCCACAAATGGACGTGCACGGAAGAGATTCTTCCCCATGGAACTATAAGGCAGAGGCCAGGCTTGTGGCAAGGGCATTTGAAGAACACGTAGAAGATCAGTGTTTTATGGTAGATTCCCCTACGGCAGGAAACGTTATTTTAAAGATCTTCCTGGCTCTATTTGCCACAAAGGCATGGGAATGCAAATATATACATACAAAAGCAGCCTATTTGCAGGGGCATCAGCTCTGGATAGACAGTTTTCTCCGTCGTTCTAAAGAGTCGGATAACACAGAAGAGGTACACTGGAAGTTCAACAAGTGTGTACATGGAGTGAATGATGGATCTAGAGGCTGGGACTTTTCGTTAAGGTCTGTTTTGTTAAAGTTAGGCTGTTGCCAGTTGAAAGTAGATTCGGCAATGTGTTACTGGCACTGTAAAGGAACTCGTTCTGCCATCTTTATGATGCATGTCGATGATTTCAGTGGGGTGGGACGTGTGATTTCGAAGCGATTGTAATCTCTGGTTTGAGGAAAAAAGTCAGGGTTGGAAGTGAGGCTTCCGGTGCATTTAAATATATTGGACTGAAAATCACACAGACTAAGTAGGGGGTCAACCTTAAGTCAGCAATCTTATTTGAAAAGTATCAGCACAATAGCAATTAATCGTGGCCGCGTTTCACAAAAAAGACCCAATGGTTTCAACGATGGAGAAAGAGCTACTGTGGAGTTGTATTGGGCAATTGAATTAGTTAGGTAGACAGACTAGACCGGACGTGAGTATTGATGTCGTCGAGTTAGTACAAAACTGAATCATCCCATGTGGAAGACATAATATGAGCGAATCAAGATTTGGTCAAACGAAAAATTCAGGTTTTGAGGTTCTAGGTGACGTCAGACACTTGAAACTCAGTCTCTTGTGGTGCGTCCTATGCAAATCTGTGTGGCGGGGTTTCAAAATTTGGGTAATATACCTATTGACTGCACATTGACAATAAATCCCTGTGTGAAAATGTGCGGTCTACGAAAAGTGTCAATGAAAAAACGTTAAGGATAGACATCGCAAGTTAGAAGCAGATGTTGGACAGAGGGGAAATGACACAAAATAAATGGCTCGGCAGTAGCTATCAGTTGTTAGACTGGTTTACAAAAAGAGGGGTTAGTTCACAGAAAACTTTGGATATTGTTAATGAAGGAAGCCTGTTTCTCTAACTGTTGTTTTTTCTTCCGAACATCGAGAAAACAAGAAGGGGGAAATTGTGTGCATGTTTTGGAGTTTCTTGTAATTTTGTTTTCACCTCATTAATTTTTTTCTCCAAGGAACGGGAGACTGTTAAGTAATAGGTTAAGAGACATTCCAATTAGTTGTCTCACTTATGTTACGTATCAATTAATTCACACTGATATGCAAAGAGCCTTCAGGTGGCCATTGTTTCAGACGATGGGAAGATAGAGTTTTGTGATGTCTATTAAAGTGAAATAACCATGTTTGTAAAAGGAGCAGTACCTTTGACTCTTTAAACAACAGCAGCTAAATATCTAACACCAGTTGGTCCTAATTTGTCCTAATCATGCTCCTTTTAATCCTGGACACCTCAATCAAGTATATCCTCAGTTTTTACTGATCGAGCGAAAACAATCCAATGCTATTCAACCACCACTTTTCATAACTTGAAAGTTCCACCTATCCCAGTGAATCGACTCTGCATCCCCTTCCGTGCAATCTTATCCTTAGAGCAGCACAGTAGCACAGTGGTTAGCACAGTTGCTTCACTTCACCAGCTCGCAGGTTCGATTCACGGCTGGAATCCCTGTCTGTGCGGAGACCGTACAGTCGCCTGTGTCTGCGTTGGAATGCTCCCACCGTCAAATAATTTCCAGGTCAGGTGGACTGGCCGTGCCAAATTGCCCTTAGTGCCCATAAAGTTTAGGTCGGGTTACTGTGTCTCGGGGATAAGCTGGAAGTATGGGCATAAATTGGGTGCTGTTTCCAAGAGTCGCTGGAGACTCGATGGACGGAATACTGTCTTTCTCCACTGTAATTTCGATGATTCTATGATCCGTCATCTAACCCGCCGACAAGAATTGTATGCAGTACTCTTGCAGTGGTCGCACCGAAATTCTGTACAACTCAGCATGACCTCCCTGCTTTTAGAAATGTAGGCCTCGGTTGATAAATGAAAGTGTCCAATAAGCCATTTCCCCCACCCTAATACACTGCCCTTTTTGCCTTCAAAGATGCATGGACCAACTCGCAAAGATCCGTTTGTTCTTCGGAATGTCACATTGTCAAGCATAGATTGTTTAGAAAAATAAATTTAGAGTACCCATTTTTTCCAATTATGGGGCAACTTAGAGTGGGCAATCCACCTAACCTACACATCCTTGGATTGTGACACCATGCAGAACCTGGCAAAATGAACAAACTCTACATGGACAGTGACCCGGGGCTGGGATAGAACCCGTGTTCTCAGTGCCATAGGCAGCAGTGCTAACCAGTGCGTCATTGTGGCGCCCATCAGGTAATACATTAAATACTTCCTTGTCACATTACTCCTTCCAAGGTTTATCACTTCACACTTTCCAGGGTTAAATTGCATCTGTCAATTTTCTGCCCATTTAGCATCTCATTTACATCTTCCTGTAACCCAGAACACGCAACGTCATTGTCAATCACCTGACCAATCTTTGTCTTCCGCAATACTAGTGGTTCACCCACCTCACGAGGTCAGCTATGCCATTGCAAGAAATGGCAATTGGGGTCCCAGCACAGTACTCCACAGGATGCTGAATGCCAAGCACTAAAGCGGCTGTCTTCTGTCACTCTCTGTCTCCTGCAGCGAACCCAATTTGAATCCAATTTATCAAGTTACCGTGCATGCGATATGCATTTGCTTTCTACATCAGTCTCCCGTCTGGGACTTTGTCAATTGTTTTTTCTGAAACCCATGCTGATGACATCAAATGCCCAATCCTCATGTACACAGCTGGTCACGTGCTCAAAATCCAGCCAAATTCGTTCGTCATGACGTCTCTATGACAATGCCATGCTGACAA
Organism: Scyliorhinus canicula; assembly: GCF_902713615.1. Classification (NCBI taxonomy): domain Eukaryota; kingdom Metazoa; phylum Chordata; class Chondrichthyes; order Carcharhiniformes; family Scyliorhinidae; genus Scyliorhinus; species Scyliorhinus canicula. The sequence goes on from NC_052157.1 coordinate 90,021,830, forward strand.
TCCTGATCATCATTGTCTCTCGAAGTCAAGATATATTTTTCCCTTCAGAATATTCTCCATAGTCCCCCTACCACTAATGTAAGGCACACTGCTCTATACTTTCGTCGCTTACCTCTACAAAAGTTATTTAAAAAGGGGAGCACTCGCTGTGCTGCAGTCCTATAGCACCACCCCCTGACCAGAGAGGATTTGTTGTTTTTGGTCAGAGACCCTGCAAACACCCCATTCGCCTCCCACAGCATCCTGCCACATAATCTATCCAGACATGGAGATTCGTCCAATGTTATGCCTGCAAACACTGTCAATGCCTTGTCATTCCCTGGGACTATTTTATCAATAACCTCACAGTCTCTCTCCATGAGTTCCATATAAACGTCCTCATCCTCTTCGCTGAAGAGAGAGTTAAAAATTTCTTCAAAACATAACTATTTCCTCTGGCTCCAACCATGATTTCCCCTTTGGTCCGGAATGGTTCCCACTCTTTCCCAGATTATAATCTTTCCGTCTATGTTCATACAAAATATCTTGTGGCTTCCCTACTATTACGAACCACAGTTTTGTCACAGATACTATTTTTCTCCTAATTGCTAGCTTAAGGTCCATTGTGCACGTTCTATACTCCACTAATGTCTCCATCAATATGTCCCCCTTGTAAGTGCTAAACCCTTCTTTTTTTCTTCTCAGCGAATCCTGCATATTTGTTTATCCGTGGTTCGCTGGTCTTTATACTGCATCCTTTTACTCTAGGGTGAAGATGTTTGGCATATACCCTACCCATTTCCTTTTTTGAACGACCTCTCCCCGCCCATTGCTATTTTATGTATTTCTCACAAGTTACTCTTTTCAATATACCATGACCAGATCATGCATGAATTAATGAAGATCCGTTCTCACCGAATCCAAAGCCGGTTTCTTGCAACATGTCTATTTACTCGTCAATAAGAAACTTAAATTGCACCAAGTTGTGATCGATGTCACCAAAATGCACTTCCGACACATCAACAAGCTTCCCAGCTTCATTCGTCAGAAATTGGTCCAGCACTGCACTGCTCATTGTTGGAACCACAACCTGTTGAGCGAAACAGTTCTCCGGCGTACATTTTAAGAACGCCACTCCATCAAATCCCTTAACAGGATAGCTATCCCAATTGATGTAGGAAATTTGAAATTACCTGACATAATTAATCTCAGAATTATTTGCACAACGCTTGCGAATTGAACTAATTTGTGTTCCTCTATTTCATGACGATCTGACTATCATGACGATCCAGAGGTCTGTAATAAACAGCGAGCAATGAGCCTGTCCCTGTTGTGTTGCTGATCTCTCCAACCAAAGATCCATTGGATTGCCTTCCAAGAGTTTATCTCCCATTCCCGCAAACAGACTCATTAACTAATATTGCATGGTTCCTCCTCTGATTTCCCTGAATATTTAATATTCCGGAATCTTAAATTCCCAATCCTACCCCTTACTCAACCACGTCTCCCTGATAGCTATTATATCACATGCCATGTGTAAGTCCTCACCCAAAACCCATCCGTTTCACCTCAAATAGTCCTGCCATTAAATTAGAGGCTATCACCTCCCTTGAAACTTGCTACCCCTGTATTCCATCTGACTTGATTATTTTCCTGTGTTATGCAGTGTTCCTAATCTGCCAAAAGTCTGCGTCCATCACCAACCTGCTCCCACGCAGAGGAATTAAACAATTAATCGGCCAGATATAAAGAAACAATGGGTGAATTATACACCAGCGGCATTCTGCGTTCCCGCGACTGAGTTTTCCGGTCCACCCAAATCGTACAAGCGGCCGCAGTTTCCCAGGATGCCTGCAGTGGCTGCAATTGAAAATCCCATTGGTCAGCGGGTGAAACGTAAATATCCACCGCCGGAAACGGTGCGCTTCTGAGAAACACACTGCCAGTGAGTCGGATAATTCATCCAGTCAGCAGAACGAAGAATAATATACGCGATTGTGCTAATAAAATATTAAGCGCCGTCTGACGTTGAAGACAAATCTGTACTACGCTGTGCAGAAAACGGAACGTTGTGCGATTTCACCAAGGCCGATCGCTGAAACCGAGGGAAGATTGGGCTTGACATACCTGTGTAATAAAGAGGGGATGAATAATTCGCTTTGAGTATGTTCTTCAATCCTCCTTTAGTACCGGAGATAAATTGGACATAATAATATTGTCACGTCATTAGGATATGACCATTTACACTCATTGCCACACTTTCTTATTTTAAATCGTTTGGAATATATTGGTGCATATGGATCTTCCGATATGCCAGACGGTCGATTCTCTGCGTCACGTCGTTCGTGGCAGTGGTTTCTCGTTTCCGCCGCCTGACAGTTTCCCGCTGAAGCTACTCTGCTCTGCCGGTAAACCGCTGACAGGGATGCGCTGCCTTCGGGAAAAGAGAATACCAGTTTTGTTCTGTTCCAAACATAGACCGAACGTCCTCTGAAAATCGAGGTTTGGTGAGGGAATATCATGTAATAAAATTAACTCTGTACGTTTCCGTTACTTAAATAGAAGCTTCCAGTAGCATTTGCCTCATTTTTTGCTTTTAAAAAAATGTGCACACCTCCTTTGCATTAACAATATAAACTTCGCTGTCCCCACTTTTTAAAAAGTGTAAGAGTGGCATCAGCTCAGAATGCACCCTGTACGACAATGTCATCTTGCTTGACACTGCGGCCTCTAAATCATTTGGGTAAATAGTTAAGGACGATTGAATAAAGTAGGATCTGCAATCTACATTTTTTTATTTTACGAACCGTGACATGCACATTTCCCGACGGCGTTGCAAATAGGAGTCGGTCGGATGCCATTGTGGATGGTAGGTGATCCAGCGATGGAAAATGCCCCGCGTGCTGTTTGCGAAAGGGGAATTGACGGTCGGAAATTGAAGTGGTGTGTGGATGAGTCGGCTGATATGTGTCGCGACAGGGCCTGGGTTCAAGGGCGTGCGTTAGGAAAGTTCGAGGTTCCGCAGCATTGTCATTTGTTGGGGAAGGTAGGGACGGAACATTGTCAAGGCATCTCTACAGTGTTGGAAGTTCGTGTGCTCTGAAGGCAATCGAAGTGTTATAAGGAAGTTGCTACGCGGGGGAGAGAGTGTATCAGAGGTTTGTACCTTAGAATATATGATTCCTAAATTACATTTCACGTATGTGGGCGTCGCTGGTTAGGCGCCCCTTTCATTTCCATCCCTAGTTGCCCTTCAGAATGTAGTGATAAATTGTCTTCTTGAATTGCTGCATTATCTGAGGTATAGGTACTCCCACTGTGCTGTTCGGGAGGGAATTCAAGGTTTTTGCCTCAGTGACCGTGAAGTAGGTGCGATATATTTCTGACTCACGATGTCAGTGACATCGAGGTGAACCTCCATTAGTTGGGGTTCCCAGATATCTGCTGCATTTGTCATACAACATGACAGTCGACATGGATTTGGAAGACGTCGTCTAAAGAACCTTGTTGAGACACTGTAGTGCATCTTATAGATCGTGCATATGGCTGCCATTGTTTGCGATGGTGTGGAACTTCTTGAGTGTTGTTGAATCTGAACTCATCCAGTCAATTAAAGAGTATTCCATCAAACTATTCTTGCGCCTTCTGGACGACTGAATATGCTTTGTGGTGTGTGTGTGTGGCGGGGGGGGGGGGGGGGGGAGGGGGGTTACAGGAGGTCAGTTACACGACGAACGATTCCTAGCTTTTGACTTCCATAGGCAACCACAGGGTTAATATGCCTCGCCCTCAGTTCGGTTTTTTTTATCAATGATAACCCCATGATATTGATTGTGGGGGATTGAGAGATGGCAAGCCATTAAATGTCAAGCGGAAATTGTTAGATCCTCACTTGTCGGAGGCTGTCATTACCTGGCACTTGTGTGGCGCGAATGTATTTTGCCACTTGTCATCTGAAGCCTGACCATTGTCCACGTCTTGCTGCATTTGGACATGGACTGCTTCATTACTTGAGTAGTTGCGAATTGTGCTGAACATTATGCAGTCATCGGTAAACAACTCAACTTCTGACCTTATGCTGGAAGAAAGGTAATTAATGAAGCAGTTGAAGATGGTAATCTCAACACTGAGGAACGCCTGCAATTTTGTGATGAAGCTGAGATGATTGACCACCACAACATTTTTCCTTTGTGCCATGTATGACTCTACCAGCAGAGACCCCCGCCCCCCATTCCCACTGACTCCTGTTAAACTTACGGTTCCTCGATGCCATCATTGGCAAAATACTGTCTTGATATCAAGGGAAGTCACTCGCAACTCACCATTGATATTCAGTTATTTTGTCTAAGTTTGAACTAAGGCTGTAATGTGTTCAGCAGCTGATGACCCATCCAGTACCAAAACTATGCGTCTGTGAGACGATAACTGCTCAGTAAGTGCCACACACTTATATAGCACACACACACTCACACACACACACACACGCACACACACACACACGGCTATGGTGTTCTTGTGTTCTGTGCATTAGTGATCGAACTTGTGATGGCTGCAGATCAAAACTGGGGTGCTCTTCGTCAGTGAACATTTCTGGTTCCTTTCCTTATCCAGTGCGCTTCAAGCATGCTAGTCTGTCGCACACAACGTGTTTGTCAATGTATGTGAGAACGTTGCCATGCCCTTAAAACACTACACATTGCATGATGTTTTGAGAAAAAGAAACAGTGATAAATTGCCCCTAAATGTCAGATGAACAGCGCCAAAAACTTAACTCAGACACTACAACACAGCTTTTCCATCATTAACGCTGTATTCATTCCATTTTATTTAGCTAACTTTCGAGTGTTCTGCACGGACAGTATCGCAATACTCAATGCATGCGAATTTGCATAGAAGCATTTTTCAGTCTGTATTCTTCCGCATATGCTAACCTGAATTCTCGGCAGCATTCTTGACTTCCTCTAGTTCTTAAAAAAATAGAACAGACCGTTCAGATTTCCGCAATTAAGGGACTATTCATCCACGAACATCAATTTCTTGCACTTCAAAGTGTGTTGATTGCTCTGCCTTTCTGAATAACGAACATGCATTATCGAACTTTAATTGTTGGAACAGATTTAAACATTGGTTTGCAAATTAGATTCGATGTTTCCATTTAACATACAAGTTAAATAACATGATAATTGTGCCAACTATAAGAAAGTATCCCAGCCATACAAATACGGCATGTTGCCTTCGAAGAAAACTGTCCAAAGCTGTAACTTCCACGGCGTTGCCAGATTGCCAATTTGTCACATTGGACACTCGCGCGAGTGTCTTAACGAGGTAGATCGAGATCAATGCATTGAAACACAACATAGAACAGTACAGCACAGAACAGGCCCTTCGGCCCTCGATATTGTGCCGAGCCATGATCATCCGACTCAAACCCACGTAACCCAACAGCCCCCCTTAACCTTACTTTTTTTTTAGGACACTACGGGCAATTTAGCATGGCCAATCCACCTAACCCACACATCTTTGGACTGTGGAAGGAAACCGGAGCACCCGGAGGAAACCCACGCACACACGGGGAGGGTGTGCAGACTCCGCACAGCCAGTGACCCAGCCGGGGATCGAACCTGGGACCCTGGAGCTGTGAAGTATTTATGCTAACCACCATGCTACCGTGCTGCTCACAGGATACTCTCACAGGAACAGCGTCTTCGTTCAGCAGGTCAGCATTCTCGGAGGGAGAGCGCCTTTTTCATAGAACTGCCTGTCCAATAGCTGGCAAGTTCCTCCTGAAGTAAACAGGCGAGAACTAAAGTAACTGAATATGATTTAGGCGTGTTCGAATCAGTGATATATGAAAAATGAAAAATGAAAATCGCTTATTGTAACGAGTAGGCTTCAATGAAGTTACTGTGAAAAACACTTAAAAGTCGCCACATTCCGGCGCCTACCCAGGGTGGCTGGTACGGGAATCGAAACGTTCTGCTGGTCTATTTGGTTTGCTTCAAAAGCCAGCGATTTAGCCCAGTGAGCTACACCTAGAACATAGAACATAGAACATTACAACGCAGTGCGGGCCCTTCGGCCGTCGATGTTACGCCGACCTGTGAAACCATCTGAAGCCTATCTGACCAACACTATTCCATTTTCATCCATATGTCTAACGAGTGACCACTTAAATGCTCTTAAAGTTCGCAAGTCTGCTACTGTTGCAGGCAGAGCGTCCCGCACCCCTACTACTCTCTGTGTAAAGAAACTGCCTCTGACATCTGTCGTATATCTACCACCCCTCAATTTAAACCGATGTCCCCTCGTGTTGGTCATCACCATTCCAGGAAAGACACTCTCACTGTCCATCCTATCTAACCCTCCGACGATCTTATATGTCTCTATTAAGTCACCTCCCAGCCTTCTCCTCTCTAATGAAAACAACCTCAAGTCCCTGAGACTTTCCTCGTAATACCTTCCCTCCATACCAGGCAACATCCTAGTAAATCTCCTCTGAACCCTTTACGAATCTTCCACATCCTTCCTGGAACGTTGTGACCAGAACTGCACGCAGTACACCAGGAGCAGCCGCACCAGAGTTATGTACAGCTGCAGCATGACCTTGCGGCTCCGAAACTCAATCCCCCTACTGATAAAGGCTAGCACACCATATGCCTTCTTAACAGCCCTATTAACCTGGGCGGCAACTTTCAGGGATTTATGCACCTGGAAGCGGAGATCGGTCTGTTAAACTGGGCGACTGTTAGGGGCTTCACACATCTGGGTACGTTGAGGTGGTAGGTGATCAGGAGGAATCGTGTGCATTCGAATATTTGGCATTTGGGTTCCGGAACTCATGTGTGTGGTGGGCTGTTTGACATTGTTGGAATGCCTGGAGATCGTGGCTTGTAAGGGCAGTGTTTGGCAGCGTGCGGATGGGGGTTCTGATATATCAGTGGTGATAGCAGGGGAGGGGTCTTAGAAGGAGAGTGCGGTCAGGAGTGAATCAACGTGAGAGGGGTTCCCTGGCATCGCAGAATTTGAACTACTCAAATTCGGGACGTTGGATTCTGAGTAATCGTGAATGTTCCAGAGATCGGGATGTTCACGGTTGGTGTGAGCGCCTGAGTCGCTTCTAGCATGATATCCTGTCTTCGAATTTTTTGTTTGGTATGGACCTCAAGGTTATTTCGGACCACGTCGTCTGTATGTTTGTTGCATGCGCTTTGAACATTTGGAATGTAATTGATTTCGAGAAATTGCGCACAGCCCAAGGGGAACTTTGTTGCTTGGAGGTCGTTCGGCTTGGGGGAACGAACGTTTTGCTCGGGGAAGGGAAAATAGATCGGTTGTGGTTATTCTGGGGGCATGTTGGATTACACTGTCGTGTCGGGACATTGACGTAGCCCATTTTGTGGCATATCCTCTTCTGTACATTTATCAGGAAGAAGCAGGAAGTTACATTAATCTTCTAACTTTTTTCCGAATAAGTGCTTGTATAATAAGGTCGGATCGATTTGCTGTTTGGTATTTAAATAACATTTCTGGCTGTTCACAGCGAAAAACGACTTTCCAGAGGCTCTTTGCCTTGCAGGGTAATTGCTGTGAAAATGCTGAAATAAACTTCCAGCGTTACCTCTGCGCAATATTGAAATGCATATTCTCCCCTGTTGTGAGCTTCATGGGCCCGCAAGTTGATGCAGATTATTTGACTTTCACAGGAATAACAATGCGCATTTCTCAGATAGAAATGCGGTTTGCCATTTAGTCAGGAACGTGTCATCGGATTAATGTTATATGTATCCTAAATACCGCAATTATATATTTTTTTACACCATGGTATTTATGTGTGTGTTGCGTCTCAATTTCATCTCACGTTCTATTTTGACACTGGCCTGAAATCAATCTTCATAGTTGAATTTCAAAAATTCACACCGCTTTGCTTTGCTTCCAGTTTTTCCTGTGTAACGCAGGGATTATTGATTTGAGATTCAACAGCATTGTGATTCGCATAATGTCATCCCTGAAAGCAGCTCTCGTTGTTGCACGTTCTTGTAGCTCATTCAATGACGACAAATGCTGTCGCTATTGACAGACGGCAAGTACGTTATTTACGCTCCATCATAGCGTCAGGGGCTGTTTAGTTCACAGGGCGAATCGCTGGCTTTGAGAGCAGACCAAAGCAAGCTCCCCGAACAGGCGCCGGAATGTGGCGACTAGGTGCTTTTCACAGTAACTTCATTTGAAGCCGACTCGTGACAATAAGCGATTTTTTTTCATCTCGTGTGTCTCCTCTGTAATGAGACAGGATTGATTCATGATCTCATAGTTCGGGATCCTCTCAGCTGGAGCGATCACAATATGGTGGAACTTAAAATACAGATGGAGAGTGAGAAGGTAAAATCAAATACTTGTGTTTAGTGCTTAAACAAAGGAGATTACAATGGGATTAGAGGAAAACTAGCTAATGTAGACTGGGAGCAAATACTTTATGGTGGAACAGTTGCCGAACAGTGGAGAACCTTCCAAGAGATTTTTCACAGTGTTCAGCAAAGTTTTATACCAACAAAATGGAAGGACGGTAGAAAGGGGGAAAATCGACCGTGGATATCTAAGGAAATAATTGAGAGTATCAAATTGAAGGAAAAAGCATAGAAAGTGGCAAAGATTGGTGGGAGACTAGAGGACTGGGACATCTTTACGGGGCAACAGAAAGCTACTAAAAAAAACTATAAAGAAGAGTAAGATAGAGTATGAGAGTAAACTTGCTCAGAATATAAAAACAGACAGGAAAAGTTTCTACAAATACATAAAACAAAATAGAATGGCTAAGGTAAATATTGGTCCTTTAGAGGATGAGAAGGGAGTTTTAATAATGGGAGATGAGGAAAAGGTTGAGGAACTGAACAGCTTTTTTGGTTCAGTCTTCACAGTGGAAGGCACACATAGCATGCCAGTGACGGTTAGAAATGAGGCTATGACAGGTGAGGACCTTGAGAGGATTGTTGTCACTAAGGAGATAGTGATGGGCAAGCTAATGGGGCTAAAGGTAGGCAAGTCTCCTAGCCCTGATGGAATGCATCCCAGAGTGCTAAAAGAGATTTGCTAGGGAAATTGCAGATGCACTAGTGATGAGTTAACAAAATTCACTCGTCTCTGGGGTGGTCCGGGTCGATTCGAAATTAGCAAAGTGACACCACTGTTTAAAAAAGGAGGTAGGCACAGAGCAGGAAATTATAGGCCAGGGAGCTTAACTTCGGTAGTAGGGAAGATGTTGGAATCTATCATCAAGGAATAAATAACGATGAATCTGGATATAAATTGTCCCATTTGGCAGACGCAGCATAGTTTCAGAATGGGCAGGTCGTGCCTAACTAATTTAGTGGAATTTTTTGAGGACATTACCAGTGCAGTAGATAACGGGAGCCAATGGATGTGGTACATCTGGAATTCCAGAAAGCCTTTGACAAGGTGCCACACAAAAGGTTGCTGCATCAGATAAATATGTATGGCGTTATGGGTAAAGTAGTAGCATGGATAGAGGATTGGTTAATTAATAGAAAACATAGAGTGGGGATTAATGGGTGTTTCTCTGGTTGACAATCAGTAGCTAGTGGAGTCCCTCAGGGATCCGTGTTGGGCCCACAATTGTTCACCATTTACACAGATTATTTGGAGTTGGGGACCAAGGGCAATGTGTCCAAGTTTGTAGATGACACTAAGATGAGTGGAAAAGCGAAAACTGCAGAGGATACTGGAAGTCTGCAGAGAGATTTGGATAGATTATGTGAATGGGCTAGTGTCTGGCAGATGGAATACAATGTTGACAAATGCGAGGTTATCCATTTTGGTAGGAATAACAGCAAACGGGATTATTATTTAAACGATAAAATATTAAAGCATTCTGCCGTGCAGAGATACCTGGGTGTGCTAGTGCATGAGTCGCAGAAAGTTGGTTTACAGGTGCAACAGGCGATTAAGAAGGCAAATGGAATTGTATCCTCCATTGCTAGAGGGATGGAGTTTATGACTAGTGAGGTTATGATGCAATTGTATAAGGTGTTAGTGAGGCCGCACCTGGAGTATTGTGTTCAGTTTTGATCTCGTTACTTGAGAAAGGACGTATTGGCACTGGTGGGCGTGCATACGAGATTCACTAGATTAATCCCAGAGCTGAAGTGGTTGGATTCCGATGAGAGGTTGAGTATACTGGGACTGTACTCGTTGGAATTTAGAAGGATGAGGGGGGATCTTATAGAAACATATACAATTATGAAGGGAATAGATAGGATATATGCGGGCAGGTTGTTTCCACTGGCGGGTGAAAGAAGAGAACTAAGGGACATAGTCTCAAAATAAGGGGAAGTAGAGTAGTTTAGGAGAAACTTCTTCACCCAAAGTGTTGTGAATCTATGGAATTCCTTGCCCAGTGAAGCAGTTGAGGCTCCTTCATGAAATGTTTTTAAGGTGAAGATAGATAGTTTTTTGAAGAATAAAGGGATTAAGGGTTATGGTGTTCGGGCCGGAAAGTGGAGCTGAGTCCACAAAAGATGAGCCATGATTTTTTTTTAACTGAAATTTATACAAAGTAATAAAGTAATTAACTAATCAGAGATGGCTGGGCAGGTGATGTGCTGTAGCTGTATGACGTGGGAGCTGGCTGTTCCCCTTGTGAATGGCAATGACCACATCTGCAGCAAGTGTTGGATGCTGGAAGAACTCCGGCTCAGAGTTGATGATCTGGAATCTGAGCTTCAAACACTGTGGCACATCCGGGAGGGGGAGAGTTACCTGGACACTTTGTTTCAAGAGGCAGTCACACCTGAGAGATTAAGTAATTCACATTCAGTAAGTGTCCAGGGACTTCAGAGTGTGACTGTAAGTGAGGCAGGCAGGGGGAACCTCAGTTCAGGAGTGCAGGAGCATCAGCCCTTGACCTTGTCCAACAGGTAGGAGACTCTTGCTCCCTGTATGGATCAGGAAACGGGCTCTGGACAGGATGAGCCAGCTGACCACGGTACCATGGTGCAGAAGGCCATTCAAGAGGGGGGAGTAAAAAGACAAGTAGTTGTTATAGGGGATTCTATAATTAGGGGGACAGATAGTATCCTATGCAAGCCGGATCGGGAGTCTCGCATGGTGTGTTGCCTGCCCGGTGCCAGTGTACGGGACATCTCTGACCGGCTTGAAAGGATATTGGAGCGGGAGGGAGAGGATCCAGCTGTTGTGGTCCACGTTGGGACTAAAACCAAAGGTAAAGCTAGGGTGGAGTACCTGTTCGGGGACTATCAAGCACTAGGAAGAAAATTGAAATACAAGTCCTCAAGGGTCATAATCGCCGGATTACTGCTCGAGCCACGCGCCAATTGGCATAGGGATAAGAACATTAGGGAAGTAAACACGTGGCTAAGTGATTGGTGTGGGAAAGAGGGATTCCACTTCATGGGACATTGGCATCAGTTTTGGAACCGGGGAGATCTGTCCCGTTGGGACGGTCTCCACCTGAACCGATCAGGAACCAGTGTTGTAGCGAAGAGGATAAATAGGGTGGTCAGTAGGACTTTAAACTTCTGAGTTGGGGGGAATGGAAAGCGACAGGGAGCATGGAGTTAAATGGCAAGATACACAGGAGGATAACATGTAGGCAGATGGATTTAAGCTTGAGGCAGACTAGGAATGCAACAAAAAGGAAGGATAACTTTGGACATCTTAGGACTTCCAATATCTGTAATGATAAGAAAGTTAGCATTAAGGCACTTTACCTGAATGCTCGTAGCATTTGTAACAAAGTAGACGAACTAATGGCACAGATCATCGTGAATGATTATGATGTGGTCGGCATCACAGAGACATAGCTGCAGGGGGTTCAGGACTGGCAGTTAAACATCCAAGGATATACAACCTATCGAAAAGACAGGGAGGTGGGCCGAGGGGGTGGGGTTGCCTTGTTAGTTAAGAACAAAATTAAATCTATGACACTAAACGACATAGGGTCGGATGATGTGGAGTCTGTGTGGGTAGAATTGAGGAACCACAAAGGCAAAGAAACCATAATGGGAGTTATGTGCAGACCTCCTAACAGTGGTCAGGACCAGGGGCGCAACATGTACCGGGAAATAGAAAAGGCATGTCAGAAAGGCAAGGTCACGGTGATCATGGGGGACTTCAATATGCAGGTGGATTGGGTAAATAACGTAGCCACTGGATCTAAAGAAATGGAATTCATGGAATGCTTACAAGATGGCTTTTTGGACCAGCTTGTCATGCATCCCACAAGGGAGCAGGCTATTCTGGACCTAGTGGTATGTAATGAACCAGACTTTATAAAAGATCTTAAAGTAAGGGAACACTTAGGAAGCAGCGATCATAATATGGTTGAGTTCAGTCTGCAGTTTGAAAGAGAGAAGGCAAAATCGGATGTAATGGTGTTACAGTTAAACAAAGGTAATTAGGAGGGCATGAGAGAGGAACTGGCGAAAATCGACTGGAAGCAGACCCTAGTGGGGAAGACAGTAGAGCAAAAATGGCAGGAGTGTGTATGCATAATTAAGGACACTGTACAGAGGTTCATCCCCAAGAAAAGAAAGATTATCCGGGGAGGGATTAGACAGCCATGGCTGACAAAGGCGGTCAGGAAATGTATCAAAGAAAAAGAGAAATCCTATAAAGTGGCCAAAAGCACTGGGAAGTCAGAAGATTGGAAGGCGACAAAAACAAACAGAGGTTAACAAAGAGACAAATAAGGAAGGAGAGGATCAAATATGAAGACAGGCTAGCCAGTAATATAAGAAATGATAGTAAAAGTTTATTTCAATACATAAGAAACAAACGGCAGGCCAAAGTAGACATTGGGCCAATTCAAACTGATTCTGGAAGGCTAGTGATGGGAGACGAGGAAATGGCTGGAGAACTTAATAAGTACTTTGTGTCTGTCTTCACAGTGCAAGACATGAGTACTATCCCAAAAATTATAAAGGGTCAGGGGGCTGAGTTGAGTATGGTTGCCATTACAAAAGAGATAGAACATAGAATAGTACACCACAGAACAGGCCCTTCGGCCCTCGATGTTGTGCCGAGCAATGATCACCCTACTTAAACCCACGTAACCCGTATACCCGTAACCCAACAATCCCCCCATTAACCTTACACTACGGGCACTTTAGCATGGGCAATCCACCTAACCCGCACATCTTTGGACTGTGGGAGGAAACCGGAGCACCCGGAGGAAACCCACGCACACACTGGGAGGACGTGCAGACTCCACACAGACAGTGACCCAGCCGGGAATCGAACCTGGGATCCTGGAGCTGTGAAGCATCGATGCTAACCACCATGCTACCGTGAGGCCCGATGGTGCTAAAAAAGCTAAAAGGTCTTAAAATTGACAAATCTCCTGGCCCCGATGGGCTACATCCTAGAGTTCTGAGTGAGGTGGCTGAAGAAATAGCGGAAGCGTTGGTTGAGATCTTTCAAAAATCACTGGAGCCAGGGAAAGTCCCGGACGATTGGAAGATCACTGTTGTAACCCCCTTGTTCAAGAAAGGATCAAGACAAAATATGGAAAATTATATGCCAATTAGCCTAACCTCGGTTGTTGGTAAAATTCTAGAATCGATCGTTAAGGATGAGATTTCTAAATTCTTGGAAGAGCAGGGTCGGATTAGAACAAGTCAACATGGATTTAGTAAGGGGAGGTCGTGCCTGACGAACCTGTTAGAATTCTTTGAGGAGGTGACAAGTAGGTTAGACCAGGGAAACCCAGTGGATGTGGTCTATCTGGATTTCCAAAAGGCCTTTGATAAGGTACCACACAGGAGGCTGCTGAGTAAGGTGAGGGCCCATGGTGTTCGAGGTGAGCTACTGGCATGGGTTGAGGATTGGCTGTCTGACAGAAGGCAGAGAGTTGGGATAAAAGGTTATTTTTCGGATTGGCAGCCGGTGACCAGCCGTGTCCCACAGGGTTCAGTGTTGGGGCCACAGCTGTTCACCATATATATTAATGATTTTGGATGAAGGGACTGGGGGCATTCTAGCGAGGTTTGCCGATGATACGAAGTTAGGTGGTCAGGCAGGTAGTGCTGAGGAAGTGGGGAGGCTGCAGAACGATCTAGACAGTTTGGGAGAGTGGTGCAGGAAATGGCTGATGCAATTCAACGTGAGAAAATGTGAGGTCTTGCACTTTGGATAAAAGAATCCAAGCATAGACTACTTTCTAAACGTTGAGAAAATCCATAATGCCAAAGTACAAAGGGATCTGGGAGTGCTAGTCGAGGATTCCCTAAAGGTAAACATGCAGGTTGTATCCGTGATTAAGAAAGCGAATGCAATGTTGTCATTTATCTCAAGAGGGTTGGAATATAAAAGCAGCGATGTGCTACTGAGCCTTTATAAGGCTCTGGTTAGGCCCCATTTGGAGTACTGTGTCCAGTTATGGGCCCCACATCTCAGGAAGGACATACTGGCACTGAAGCGTGTCCAGCGGAGATTCACACAGATGATCCCTGGAATGGCGGGTCTAACATATGAGGAACGGCTGAGGATCCTGGGAATGTATTCATTGGAGTTTAGAAGGTTAAGGGGAGATCTAATAGAAACTTACAAGATAATACATGGCTTAGAAAGGGTGGATGCAAAGAAACTGTTTCCGTTAGGCGAGGAGACGAGGACCCGTCGGCACAGCCTTAGAATTAGAGGGGGTAAATTAAGAACAGAAATGCGGAGACATTTCTTCAGCCAGAGAGTGGTGGGCCTGTGGAATTCATTGCCGCGGAGTGCAGTGGAGGCCGGGACGCTAAATGGCTTCAAGGCAGAGATAGAAAAATTCTTGATGTCGCGAGGAATTAAGGGCTACGGGGAGAATGCTGGTAGGTGGAGTTGAAATGCCCATCAGCCATGATTGAATGGCGGAGTGGACTCGATGGGCCGATTGGCCTTACTTCCACTCCTATGTCTTATGGTCTTATTGTCTTATGATGCAATTGAATTGCGGAGCAGGCTCGAGGGGCCAGATGGCCTACTCCTGCTCCTAGTTCTTATTTTCTTATGTTCTTATGGTAGCGCCATGCGGGTCAGATTGTTTGAACCGCATGTTGAACAGTGCAAATCGAGGGTGTGTGCGTTGCAACCTGTTCTAAATAATCACCAAAGCAGTATCACTTAGTATATGTCCCAGAAGACATTCTGTGGCTTCATCGCTTGGAAGTTTCACAAGTAAGCCAATTTCTTCACCTAAGTCCTTCAAATCTATTTTGCAGGCACTGGAATTCCGGTGGCGGCAATGTGAAGCTAAGCCGCACGTTCGGCAGCTCTCGCTTTTTTTTGGAATTTTGGGCTCTTTTAAGAGCCCGCGACGGCGCTTTTTCGACTTTCCCCCGCGGGGAAACACAGTCAGTGTGCACAACGGCCGGTGGATGGACTGGATTCGCAGTGGAGCGGTCCAGAAGTCGGTATTACCACAGAGAAAGGCGAGAGGGAAAAAAAAGCACGATGGCGGCCGGCGGGGAAGCAGCAGCACCGTGGCAGCAGTGGGCGCGGAAGCAGCAGGAACTGCTTCAGCGCTCCGTCAAGGAGCTCAAAGCCGAGATTTTCGAGCCGTTTAAGGCCTCGCTCGGCAAGCTGGTGGCGACTCAGACGGCTCAAGCCGTGGAGATTCGGGAGCTGCGGCACAAGGCTTCGGAGAATGAGGATGAGCTTTTGGGCCTGGCAGTGAAAGTGGAGTTGCACGAGGCAGTGCACTGTCTGTGTGGAGTCTGCACGTCCTCCCCGTGTGTGCGTGGGTTTCCTCTGGGTGCTCCGATTTCCTCCCACAGTCCAAAGATGTGCGGGTTAGGTGGATTGGCCATGATAAATTGCCCGTAGTATCCTAATAGTAAGGTTAATTGGGGGGGAGTATGTTGGGTTACGGGTATAGGGTGGATACGTGGGTTTGAGTAGTGTGATCATTGCTCGGCACACCATCGAGGGCCGAAGGGCCTGTTCTGTGCTGTACTATTCTATGTTCTATGTTCTAAATGTCAGGTGAGGATGGAGCAGATGGAGAACCACTCCCGTCGGGAGAATCTACGGATTTTGGTCCTCTCGGAGGGGCTGGAGGTTTCGGATTTGGAGGCATATGTTGTCCTAATGTTGAACTCGCTGACGGGTGCGGGGTCGTTTCGTGATCCCCTGGAGCTGGAAGGCGCCCTTCGAGTGTTGCAGTGGAAGCCACGGCCGAACGAACCGCCCAGGGTGGTGCTGGTCCGTCTCCACCGCTTTGTTGACCGGGAGTGCGTTTTGAGGTGGGCGAAGAAGGAGAGGAGCAGCAGGTGGGAGAACACAGACGTTCGGATTTTTCAGGACTGGACCGCGGAGGTGGCGAGGAGAAGAGCTGGCTTCAATCGAGCTAATGGAGTGCTCCACAGTAAAGGGGTGAAGTTTGGCCTTCTACATCCGGCTCGCCTCTCGGTCATGTACAAGGACCGCCAGCTCTATTTTGAATCTCCGGAGGAGGCCTGGGCTTTTGTCCAAGCTGAGAACTTGGACTCGGACAGTGGACTGGGGGGCTGGGGAGAAATGTACTTTGTTTGGAGGCTTTGCCCTCTTAGGTACCCTTTCGCCCATATTGGCTGTGTTTGCTGATGGTTGTTTCCTGTTTGTTTTCTCTGTTTTCGCTATTATAGTTATGGTTATTTGGGTTATTTCGGGGTTCTTTGGGGCTGTTGGTTATTTATTGTGGTGCTTTGTTTCCACTGGTGGGTTGGGGAGTAGTTTGGGGTCCCGATGGGTCATGTGTTCGTCTTTTTCCCGCGTGTTGAGTCGAGGGCGGGGCTCGGGTTGGAAACGCGTGCTTTCTTCCCGCGCCGGAGGAATTGGGGGCGGGGCCGCCGATGATAGGGAGGGATTGGTGGCTATGTTGCATGGGGGGGGGGGTCGTGGTTAAGGCAGGAGTAGCCGCGGTCGGCAGAAGGCAGCTGAATTCCGGTAGCATAATTTTGAGGGTAACGCAGCTATGGGGGCCCTAGGGGGTGGGGGCGTTTTGGGGGAGAGGGAGGGGGTGCCGGGTTGTTGCTGCGCGGACTGTGAGGGAATGGTTGGTCAAGGGGAGGTTGGCGGAATTGCCACCGTGGGGAGCGGGCTTGGTGGTTCCGTAGGCACGTGGTGGGTTGAGGATGGTCTATGGCTGATCGGCATAGAGAGAAGGGGACTGCCCCTCGGGTTCGGTTGGTCACATGGCACGTCAGTGGGCTGAATGGTCCGGTGAAGCGATCCCGTGTCTTGGCTCACTTGAGGTGGCTGGGAGCGGATGTGGATATGCTCCAGGAGGCGCACCTCAATGTTACAGATCAGGTGAGGCTAAGAAAAAGTTGGGGTGGACAGGTGTTTCAATCGGGGCTGATGCAAAGAACCATGTGGTGGTAATTGTGGTGGGCAAGAGCCTGTCGTTCTTCGCGTCCAAAGTGGTGGCGGATAGTGCAGGTCTATATGTGGTGGTGAGTGGGAGAATTCAGGGGGAGCGGGTGGTCTTGGTTAATGTTTATACCCCCAACTGGGATGGTGCGGGCTTCATGCGGCATATGCTGGGCATGATCCCGGACCTAGAGAGAGGGGGGTTGATTCTGGGGGGGACTTTAACACGCTGCTGGATCCGGCTCTGGACCGCTCGAAGTCTAGGATGGGCAGGAGGCCGGCAGCGGCATTGGTGCTGAGGGGGTTCATGGATCAGATGGGAGGGGTGGACCCTTGGAGGTTTTTGAAGTCGGGTGGTAGGGAGTTGTCCTTTTTCCCCATGTTCATAAGGCATACTCCCGGATTTACTTTTCCGTGCATAGCAGGGCGCAGATCCCGAGAAATGAAAATGAAAAAAAAAAAAAAAATTGCTTATTGGTACGAGTAGGCTTCAATGAAGTTATTGTGAAAAGCCCCGAATCGCCACATTCCAGCGCCTGTCCGGGGAGGCTGGTATGGAAATAGAACCGTACTGCTGGCCTGCTTGGTCTGATTTAAATGCCTGCGATTTAGCCGAGTGAGCTAACCACCAGAGAGTGGGAACTGCAGCGTATTCGGCGATAGCCATTTCTGATCATGCTCCACATTTGGTGGACCTATATCTGGGGGAGGGGAAGGGTCAGCGCCCGCTGTGGAGGTTGGATGTGGTTCTTTTGGAAGAGGAGGGAGTGTGCGGGCCGATCCGTAGTGGTATAGAGGGGTATCTGGAAAGCAATGACAATGGAGAGGTGAAGGTTGGGATGGTTTGGGAAGCGCTGAAGCCAGTAGTTAGAGGGGAGCTGATATCTATTCGGGCGCACAGAGAGAGGGGGGAGAGAGTCGCGAGGGACGGGCTGGTGGAGGAGATGGTCAGTATGGATAGGAGATATGCAGACACCCCAGAGGAGGGGCTTCTGAGGGAGTGGCACAGTCTCCAGGCGGAGTTTGACATTTTAACCACCCTTAAGGCGGAGGCGCAGTGGAGGTGGGCCCGTGTGTGAGTCCGGGGAGAAGTCAAGTCGGATGTTGGCTCACCAGTTCCGGAAACGGGAGGCAGCAAGAGAAATTGGGGGAGCCATGGATGCAGGTGGGAACTTAGTGTGGGGTGGAAAGGACATCAATGGGGTGTTCAGATGCTTTTATGAAGGGCTGCACTGGGCGGTACTCCCCGGGGAAGCAGGCGGGGTGGACTGTTTTTGGATTAGCTGGAGTTCCCAAGAGTAGGGGACGAGCGGGTGGAGAGTTTCCGGGCCCCAATTGAGTTGGAGGAGCTAGTGGAGGCGTTGGGAAGCATGCAGACAGGGAAAGCGCCAGGGCCAGATGGGTTCCCGGTGTAATTAGACAAGGCATTTTCAGATTTGCGGGACCCGCTGCTGGTGACGAACATAAAACATAGAACATAGAACGATACAGCGCAGTACAGGCCCTTCGGCCCTCGATGTTGCACCGACATAGACAAAACTAAAGGCCATCTAACCTACACTATGCCATTATCATCCATATGCTTATCCAATAAACTTTTAAATGCCCTCAATGTTGGCGAGTTCACTACTGTTGCAGGTAGGGCATTCCACGGCCTCACCACTCTTTGCGTAAAAAACACACCTCTGACCTCTGTCCTATACCTATTACGCCTCAATTTAAGGCTATGTCCCTTCGTGCTAGCCACTTCCATCCGCGGGAGAAGGCTCACGCTGTCCACCCTATCTAACCCTCTGATCATTTTGTATGCATCTATTAGGTCACCTCTTAACCTTCTTCTCTCTAAGGAAAACAACCTCAAGTCCATCAGCCTTTCCTAATAAGATTTTCCCTCTATACCAAGCAACATCCTGGTAAATCTCCTCTGCACCCGTTCCAAAGCTTCTACGTCCTTCCTATAATGAGTCGACCAGAACTATACGCAATACTCCAAATGCGGCCGTACTAGAGTTTTGTACAACTGCAACATACCTCATGGCTCCGGATCTTAATCCCTCTACCAATAAAAGCCATCACACCATAGGCCTTCTTCACAACCCTATCAACCTGGGTGGCAACTTTCAGGGATCTATGTACATGGACACCGAGATCCCTCTGCTCATCCACACTACCAAGAATTTTACCATTAGCCAAATATTCCTCATTCCTGTTATTCTTT
The DNA here is from genome assembly GCF_902713615.1 of Scyliorhinus canicula. NCBI lineage: Eukaryota > Metazoa > Chordata > Chondrichthyes > Carcharhiniformes > Scyliorhinidae > Scyliorhinus > Scyliorhinus canicula. Next base: position 90,041,394 of record NC_052157.1, read on the forward strand.
CCAAAGTGAATCACCTCACATTTCTCCACATTAAACTCCATTTGCCACCTCACAGCCCAGCTCTGCAGCTTATCTATATCCCTCTGCAACCTGCAACATCCTTCCGCACTGTCTACAACTTTAGTGTCGTCTACAAATTTACTCACCCATCCTTCTGTGCCCTCCTCTAGGTCATTTCTGAACATTTCCCATCAACCACTACTCTCTGTCTTCTTTCAACTAGCCAATTTCTGATCCACATCTCTAATTCACCCTCAATCCCCAGCCTCCGTATTTTCTGCAATCGCCGACCGTTGTAAACCTTATCAAACGCTTTACTGAAAACCATATACACCACATCAACTGCTCTACCCTCGTCCACCTGTTCAGTCACCTTCTCAAAGAACTCGATAAGGTTTGTGAGGCATGACCTAACCTTCACAAAACCATGCTGACCATCCCTAATCATATTATTCCTATCTAAATGATTATAAATCGTTTCTTTTATAATCCTCTCCAAGACTTTACCCGCCACAGACGTTAGGCTCACCGGCCTATAGTTACCGGGGTTATCTCTACTCCCCTTCTTGAACAAAGGGACCACATTTGCTATCCTCCAGTCCTCTGGCACTATTCCTGTAGCCAATGATGACCTAAAAATCAAAGCCAAAGGCTCAGCAATCTCTTCCCTGGCTTTCCAGTGAATCTTAGGATAAATCCCATCAGGCCCCGGGGACTTATCTATTTTCACCTTGTCCAGAATTGCCAACACTTCTTCCCTACGCACCTCAATGCCATCTATTCTAATAGCCTGGGACTCAGCATTCTCCTCCACAATATTATCTTTTTCCTGAGTGAATACTGACGACAAGTATTCATTTAGTATCTCGCTTATCTCCTCAGCCTCCACACACAACTTCCCACCACTGTCCTTGACTGGCCCTACTCTTACCCTAGTCATTCTTTTATTCCTGACATACCTATAGAAAGCTTTTGGGTTTTCATTGATCCTACCTGCCAAAGACTTCTCATGTCCCCTCCTTGCTCGTCTTAGCTCTCTCTTTAGATCCTTCCTCGCTTCCCAGTAACTATCAAGTGCCCCAACTGAAACTTCACGCCTCATCTTCACATAGGCCTCCTTTTTCCTCTTAACAAGAGATTCCACTTCTTTTGTAAACCACTGTTCCCTCGCTCTACCCTTTCCTCCCTGTCTGACTGGTACGTACTAATCAAGAACATGCAATAGCTGTTCCTTGAACAAGCTCCACATATCCAGTGTGCCCAACCCTTGCAGCCTACTTCTCCAACCTACACATCCTAAGTCATGTCTAATGCCATCATAATTGCCCTTCCCCCAGCTATAACTCTTGCCCTGCGGGGTATACTTATCCCTTTCCATCACTAATGCAAAGGTCACCGAATTCTGGTCACTGTCTCCAAAGTGTCCACCTACCTCCAGATCTAACACCTGGCCTGGTTCATTACCGAAAACCAAATCCAACGTGGCCTCACCTCTTGTTGGCCTGTCAACATATTGTGTCAGAAAACCCTCCTGCACACATTGTACAAATAACGACCCATCCAATGTACTCGAACTATATCTTTTCCAGTCAATATTAGGAAAGTTAAAGTCTCCCATAACAACCACCCTGTTACTTTCGCTCTTTTCCAGAATCATCTTCTCCATCCTTTCCTCTACATCTCTAGAACTATTAGGTGGCCGATAGAAAACTCCCAGCAGTGTGACCTCTCCTTTCCTGTTTCTAACCTCAGCCCATACTACCTCGGTACCTCCATCTTGCATCCTTTCTGCCACCGTAATAGTGTGCTTGACTAGCAGCGCCACACCTCCCCCTCTTTTGCCCCCTTCTCTGACCTTACTAAAACACCATGAATGAGGCCAGGGAGGGGGCTCTGCCCCCCACGATGTCCATGGCAATTATCGTTTTGCTCCTGAAGCGGGACAATTACCCCTTCAGTGTGGGCCTTATTGGCCGATATCGCTCCTTAACGTAGATGTCAAGTTGTTGGCAAAGGTGCTCTCCAGGGGGGTGGAGGATGTGGTTCCGACGGTGATTCATGAGGACCAAACGGGGTTTGTAAAGGGGAGACAATTGAATGCCAACGTGTGGACGCTCCTGAATGTTATGATGATGGCGCCGGTGGCTGGGGAGTCAGAAATAGTGGCATTCATGGATGCGGAGAAATATTTTGATAGGGTGGAGTGGTGTTACCTTTGGTAGGTGTTTCGGAGGATTGGGTTTGGTAAGGGGTTCATTAGCTGGTGAGGTGGCTGTACAGCTCCCCGGTGGCGTGTGTGGTGACGAATGGGAGGAGGTCAGAGGACTCTCGGCCTTCCAGAGGGACGAGGCAAGCTGCCCTGCTCTTTGCGTTAGCAATTGAGCCCCGGGCCATGGCACTGAGGGACTCGAGGAGTTGGAGGGTGATTATGCGGGCGGGGGGGGGGGGGAAGCACCGGTTGTCGCTGTATGCAGATGATCTGCTGCTGTATGTCGCGGACCCAGCTGAGGGGATGCCAGAGGTGTTGAGGATACTTGAGGAGTTTGGTGACTTTTCGGGATATAACCTCAACGTAGGGAAAAGCAAGATTTTTGTCCTGCATCCGGGGGGTCAGGAGAGGGAGATAGGGGAACTCCCGTTAAGGAGGGCTGAGGGGAGCTTTAGGTATCTTGGGGTCCATGCGCCTAGGACCTGGGGGGGGGCTATGCATAGGCTTAACTTTTCGCGGCTGGTGGGGCAGATGGACGAGGAGTTCAGGAAGTCGGAAGCGCTGCCGCTCTCGTTGGCGGGCAGGGTCCACTCGGTTAAAATGACGGTGCTCCCAAGGTTTTTGTTTCGATTCCAGTGCGTCCCCATATTGATCCCAAAGGCTTTTTTCAGAAGGGTGAATAAGTCGATTCTGGGGTTTGTGTGGGCGCGGAAGGGCCCGCGAGTAAGGAGAGTATTTTTGGAGCGAAGAAGGGTTGTAGGGGGCCTGGCACTGCACAACCTGTGTGGATCTTATTGGGCGGCGAACGTGGCCATGATTCGCAGTTGGGTGACGGACGGGGAGGGTGACGCATGGAAGAGACTGGAGGCAGCGTCCTGTGCGGGTGACGGCCCCGCTTCCACTCCCCCCAGCAAAGTACTCCACGAGTACGGTGGTGGTTGCGTCCCTCTAAATCTGGGGACAGTGGAGGAGACATAGCGGGGAAGTAAAGGCCTCAGTTTGGGCACCGATGTGAGGCAATTACCGTTTTGCGCCAGGGAGAACAAGTGGGGGATTTGGGAGCTGGCACAGGGCCGGCATCAGACAGTTTGGCGACCTATTCTTGGATGGGAAGTTCACAACTCTGGAGGAGCTGGTGGGAAAGTGGAACCTCCCCCCTGGGAATGCTTTTAGGTACATGCATGTCAGGGACTTTGTTAAGAGGCAGGTGGAGGAGTTTCCATGGCTGCCGCCAAGGGCGATCTCGACTATCTACCAACTGATGCAGGAGGAGGAGGCCTCACTAGATGAGCTCAAAGTGAAATGGGAGGAAGAGCTAGGGGAGGAGATTGAGGATCGGACGTGGTCGGACACCCTGGAGAGGGAAATTCTTCCTCCTCTTGCGCACGGCTCAGCCTAATTTAGCTTAAGGTGCTGCACAGGGCTCACATGACGGGGGCAAGGTTGAGCCGGTTTTTCGGAGGGGAAGACAGGTGTCGGAGGTGTTCGGTTGGCCCGGAAAACCACACCTATATGTTTTGGGCATGTCCGGCTCCGGAAGGGTTTTGGAAGGGGGTGGCGAGGATTTTGTCGGAAGTGGTTGGGTCGAGGGTCAGGCCGGGCTGGGGGCTCGGGATCTTTCGGTAGCCTCGGAGCCGGAAGAGGCCGGAATTCTGGCCGTTGCATCTCTAGTAGCCCGCCACAGGATTCTGTTACAGGGGAGGGTTACGCGGCCCACGAGTTCGGAGACCTGGGTCAATGATATGGCTGGGCTCATCAAGTTGTAGAGGATGAAATTTGCCCTGATGGGGTCATTTCGGTGGTGGCAACCTTTTCTCGATTTCCTGGCGAAGGCGTTGAGAATGGTCGGTCTCGGCAGCAACGGGGGGGGGGGGGGGGGGACTTGGGGGGGGGGGGGGGTGGAGGGGGGCGGGGGGCTTGGGAATGGTTGGGGGGTTTGTTTTAGCGGTGATGGGTTTGTTATGTTATTTTCTTCTTTCTTGTATTGCTATTTGTTATCATTAATTTTGGGGGGAGAGTTATTTTCTTGTTTTGGTGTGAGAACACGCCTTGTTTGTTTTAAATTACGGGAGAAAATCTGTTAAAATGTGTTATGTTATTGTTATTAAAAAACTTGAATAAAAATTATTTAAACATTTTTTTAGGCGCCTAGCGCTGGAATGACCAAAAACAACACACGAGCAAATTGATAGGAAACAGTATGAATGTCCGTGTACATGGCGTGCTTAATATTAAAGACTATCCAAAGATACGTGAAAAGCAAAGTCAATCTGTCACAAATGTTCATACACAATGTCTACTTTAACGAGGGGCAGCAATGATTGTGTGACTCGGAGTATTGTTTTCTATCAAATGCAGCTATTTAAAAGCGGCATGATGCATGAGTACAAAGCAAATCCGATTTTCTGGGGAACAAGTTCCAGTAATTTGTCCGAAGCAGCTTTAATCAAGTCTGGGACCATGTTGCTCAAATTCAAATTCTACCTTCTTCCCTTTTCATTTCTGAATCCAAATCTCACGATTAGTCCAGTAACACGCAATGCTTCGACAGCAATTTACTCACGCACACCAGTTTAGGTGTCGGGAATCCGTGGTGCCACATTGGCCAAGCAGCGATTCGTGACATGTATGCGAATGAAGTGCATTTTGCATTTTGTCAAGAGCAATTCATCGCAGAAGCAAATCTTCCACATTTACCAGTTGACGTAAAATACGCCTTTTAAACTCAGGCAGTGCGCAGTCAAATAACGAGAATGTTCCATATTGCGCTGTGATATTTGAGTGATGGAAGCCACAAATCGAAGGAAGAAAACTACTCCACGCGGCAACAGTGTCCGACACAAAGTCATGCCAACCCCCCCCCCCCCCCCGCCAAACATACACGGAGACAAAGGGACCAGAAGCACAGGGAGAGCTCTGAACCACAGATCCCTTCCGAAAAAATTTTTCAGTCGGAAAAAAACTCTCAATGCCATTCTACGTCAATTTCCTTTCGTTACGAATCAAATGTTGCGTAACGGACTATTAATTTGATCTGACCATCAACCCCAATTTACCGCATTTTAAACGGAAAACAAGAGAAGACACAATGATGCCAAGCTGTCTCGATCTCAGAACAAGACAGGCAAGATCTTTACTCAGTTTTCCCATTCCAGGCCACTATTCTCGCCAACATGATTTTAATGCTTCATTCTCTGAGGTAGCAACGGAAGGAACAATGTGTCTTGTACTGGGCTTGTAAATCAATAACAGGTAAACAAAATACGATCTTCCTTGAATGTCGCTTTTTTATCTGCTATGGCGTATTACACCCAATGTGATTCTGTGCGAAAGGACGCTGTACACATTCCCTGCATTCAGAGCGAGGAATTGATAGTCAATTATGAGTAATGGTTTAATTAAGGAGCGTGAGTTAATTTGACGATGCAAGATCAAAGATTAACGCTATCCAGCTGTTAAGGAGAAATTACTTTTTCGGGACGTTAGATATACATAAATGATTTTCAATGTTCGACTTCAGTAAAAGAACGTCAACGTAACAATTTGTACATTGCGTCGGGAAAAGATATTAAAAATTCAACATCTGCCATGTCTTTGTTATAAAAAGCAGACTTTTGAAAACTCTGTGGGAGTATACCAATTGAAGCTGAAAAAGTGATTTGAGGTCAGGCCAGTCTAAATAATTAGGTAACCAAAATGTTTAGGAGGCACGTCTATGCCTTTTCACAATCAAACTGAAATTTGTGGGAGTAACTCGCCAGTTCTTCGTTCGATCTTAAGCTTTGCATCTTTAACATGAGTGGAAAATTAATTGACCGAACATCTGACCAGAAATTGGCCCAATTGCACGTTCAGCGTTTTTCTTTGCGAATACACACCGCTGGCATTTGAATAATGTTGTTGAAATACTGGACCGTTTCGCCAGATCCGATTACAAACATCACCCGTTGCACAATTCTGTAAACATAAACACAGAGTTGCACATTTGCTGCTCTCCAAAATGAATTGGAGGAATTAAGATGATGAGCCATGGCCATGCTGTCTTAAAACCTGCAATTTCAATCTGCAATTATCAGTTTTCACATATTTACCAAGGCCGTTACCAAAATATGCCTGCAATTCAATTCTGCCAATCAGAGCCATCGGCAGTTTTCTTGGCATCGTCCTGTTATTTGTGCAAGAACAGGAGGATATTTTAGACATAAACAATCAAGAGTACAAGCAGTGCCCTTCATATCAGACAGATATACTGTTGGTATGATGTAAAATTTTGTTTCACGAGTCAGAGGATGTGCATGTTCTGATCACATTAACATGATGAGAATAATTAAATTATTTTCCTGTCGTTGCGATCATTTTGTCCTCCTTCGGTCACTCATTCAAGTTGAGAATCGATCGGTTACAATGCCATTTTATTCGTATTGTTTTTCGTAGAGACGGGCTTGGTTAAAGAGTACACGCGGAGAAACGATGTTGTGCTCAGACACAGTGGAGGATGAGCAGCTAGTGCCGTTGTACACTTTGGTGCAAACGAAGTAATTCAACAAAGCATGATGTTCTGAAAGCACAATATAGGAAGTTAGGATGATAGTTGATAGGTCGGACTCCAAAGGTAGTGATCTCAGGATTACTATCAGTGCCCCGTGCTAGAGAGAGTAAACATAGCAGAATATATCAGATTAATTCGTGACTGAAGAGATGACTTGAGGAGGAGTGTTTTAGATTCTTCGGGATTGACACAAGTTCTTGGAAAGGTTGCAACAGGACAAAGTGGGCGGGTAACGCTTGGGTAGGACCGGGTTTGATGTATTGGAGGTGGGCAGCATTGGATAGGACGGACGTTGAAGATTTTATTTAATCTGTTTGGTGGATAGGAACCCACGTGAGGTCTCAAAGCAGGGAAAATCAAGAAGAAGAGAAAAACAGAGGACGAAGAATAAGAAATGTTATAGGCAGATGAACAAAAGTGCATTACCTCGTAACTAAACAGTGAAAACTAATATGAATCGGTCAAGGCGTGTAAAAATGATTCGCCATAAGGCTTTGCACCTGAATTCTGGGAGCATCGAAAATCAAATAGATGAATTCGTTGCACCGATAGATTTAAAGGTGTGTGTGGTACTTGGGATTACGAAGTTGAGGCTCCAAGATGAACAATGATAGAAATTAACACTGTGGGCTCCTCAATTTATTTGAAAAGCTACAGATGTGGAAAGGTGATGGAGTTGGAATGTTGATTAAATAAAATGTTGATACAACATTGAGAAAATACATCATCACAGGTGCTGTGAAACCTGTATAGGAGTCAACAAAAAAAATCGAAGTCGCGACATATACACCACCCAACTGCAGTGGCAACATTGTGAATAGCGTTTGACACGAAATTAGAGATACATGTATGAAAGCAGCAGCCCTGATTATGGGTGACAGTGTGCACGGGATGGTATTCTGGACCAGTACATTGAGACACCAACAAGTGCACAGGCCATCTTCCACTGTATGTAGTGCAATGCGAAAGGACAATTTGACAACCTTTTTTTCAGAAAAGCCTTAGAGGTGAGTCGCCATACTATGATAGAATTAGTCATATTGTGAATAGTGAGGTACGTGATACTTAGAGTCGGGTCCTGAATCTCAATAACTCAATAATTAAAGATAACTCTGATAGTATTAAGCATGAGTTTTCTATCACGATCTGGGGAAGATTAATTAAAGAAAGGTAGTGGAAAGGCAATGACCAGCATTCAAGGTCAAAAGTAGTGAACAATAAAATGTGTTCATTCCCATTTCACACAAGAATACAAAGGGAACGGCGCTCAAGCAAGAGATTGTAAGGGATATAGAGATCGCATTAGATTCAAAGCTAATACATACAATTTAGCAGGAAAATAAATAATTGATATGTGTATTAGGAGCAGTTTTAAATGCTGCAAAGGCAGATAGAGGGATTGATACAGCAGCAGAACATGCAATATGAAAGTAAACGAGCGGAGAACATTAACAACTGACTGTAAATGTTTCTGTAGGAATGTAAAGAAAAAAGACTGAAGAAAAAAACAAACGTTGAACCCAAAGTGGCGACTAGGGGCTATTGACCGTGACTTCATATTTGTGACAATAAAATATTATTATTATTATTACCGTCAGAAACGTGGGAATTCATAACAGACATCAAGCAAATGGCCGACAAATTGGAATTGCATTTTATGTCCGTCACAACAAAGGAATTCATGCATAATGTGCCGCAGTTTCAGAGAAGGAAACGTTTGAGTGAGGAATTGAAAGAAATTTGTGTTACCAGAAAAATTGTTTCAGGGAAATTAATGGGAAGGAAGACGGATAAAGCTCCAGGGCCTCAGACGTTTTCTCCCAATTATATACGGAAGTAGTCCTCGAGATAGCAGATCGATTTGTGGTCATTATAAAAAATTCATTGGACTCTAGAGTGGTGACGGCAGACTAGAGGTTAGCAAATATAACCCCGCTGTTCAAAAAAGGGAGGGAGAGAGGAAAAAGCGAACAATCGACCAGTGAGCCTAACGTCGATCGTTGGAAAGTTTCTAGAAACCATTATGAGGGCTATCAAAGCACAGAATGCGGAAAAAAGTATTATAATTAGCCGAAGTCAACATGGATTTATGAATGGGAAATTATGCTTAGCAAATATATTCTAATGTGCGGCAATGTAACGAATATACACCGTGGTTGTCGTTTATTTCGACTTTCAGAAGGCTTTCGACAGACAAGGCCTCGCAGAACAGATTACTGTGCAAAGCTAAAATGCATGGGATTTCACTTTAGTTTCTTGAGATGGATGGAAAGCTTGTTTGCAGACATCAAACAAAAAGTTGGAATAAATGTTTTTTTTCCAATTGGCAGGCAGTGACGAGTGTGGTCCAGCAGGGATTTTTGTTCTGACACCAACCTTTCACATTGTAAATCAATGATTTGGGCTAGGGAAACTAGAACATAGAACATAGAACATAGAATAGTACAGCACAGAACAGGCCCTTCGGCCCTCAATGTTGTGCCGAGCCATGATCACCCTACTCAAACCCACATATCCACCCTATACCCGTAAATAAAAAAAAACCCCATTAACATTACTTTTTAGGATACTACGGGCAATTTAGCATGGCCAATCCACCTAACCCGCGAACGATGCATATTTGGGTGGGAGGATCAACGATCAGAAAGATCCAGAGATAATTCAGCGGGATTTGGACAGGCTGAGTTACAGATTCTTTGCATGTCATATGCAGTAAATTGTGGGTAAATATGAGATTATCCACGTTGGTTGCCCCAATAGGAAGGCGGGCGATGATTTGAACAGGTGTTTATTGAGAATCCTTTGTGTCCTCGAGCATAAGTCGCTCAATGTAAGCGTGCAGGTATAGCAGGGCAGTAATGAAGGAAACTTGGGGCCTCCACAGCGAGATCATGTGACGACAGAAATGGAGTTATGTTTATAGTAGTTGATAGTGCATTGCTGAAGCCACATCTGTGTGCAGTTCTGGTGTCCCGAACAAAGGAAGGATTTCTTTTTATGGATGTAGTGCATCAAAGTTTGACCATGCTGTTTCCTGCGATTGCGGGACTGTCAAATGAGGAGAGACTCAATCGTTCGGATTATAATCATTGAAGATATGGAAGTTTGAGGGGCATCTCATAGAAATATACAATTCCAAAGCTTTAGACAGGCTAGATTCAGAAATAATGTTCTCGATTGAGGGGAAATCCAAAACTAGGAGTCAAATTTTAAGTATAAAATGTAAACCTTTCCGCAATGCGTTGAGAAGAAACGATTTCACTTATAGGGTGGCGAACCTGAGGAACTATTCAGAACCACAAAAAGTAATTGAGGCCAAAGCGTTATGTAATTTCAAGGCAAAATTCGATACAGTTCTTGGGGCTAAATGGATCACAGGTACTTGGGGAAATGGGTCCAGGGTATTGAACCTGATGATGAGCCATGCCGATACTAAATGGTGGAGCGAACTCGAATGTTTCTTCTGCAGACCGAATCAGTAGCGAATGTGGTTCACAAGCCACTTCGGTACATAGTAACGTGTTGCCATAATGAATATTTCAATTAACTACTCAAGCGCATTCACTGCATGTCATATTTTTCAGTCTGAGTAAAGGGTTGCAATATTTGGGTAATCTATTAACCTCATACCAAGTTGAATTAAGGTATTGTAAATCACCTCAGTTTCGTCGAATATGTGGCATGAATTGCTCTGGGAGGCGTGGGTTCTACCAGTGACCGATGAGGCAACTTCCGCAGGAGGTATCATTTGCAGCAGAATCTTGAATGTGGGATTTAGATCTCGGCTTTCGGTTGGAGGCACTATGACACACCCACGAGATCGAAAAAATAGTGGGGAGAAAGTTCAGAGAGGTTATCACATCACATTCTCGGAGCACTGGTGTTCCGTCAGAGCCCCCTACGTGGTATCACAAATGGCTGACCTCTACAGGAGGAGAGGTAGCTGAGAGGAAGAACGGCACTAATAGCGAAGTCGCTATTTCAAAGAACAGAAATATTATTCGGTGGTACTGGACTTACATCCAGGATGGTATGTTGCATCCCTCGTGCCACCGTCGCGGATGCTAAAGGACAGCAACAGACAATTCTGGAGGGTGACAGGTCACAGATCGTGGCCCCCATCGGTACAGACGATATCAATATATACCACGTCTGACGTACTGCAAATTGAGATTAGGGAACTTGGTCGTACATTAGCAACATCAAAGCCAGTATATCCCTAATAAAATCAAAGGTTTCGTGGAGATCAGATAATTCACTCGATGGATAAGTTGCCGGAAACATGTGTAGTATTCGCCGTATTACCAGCCGTTCGTTGGCGACTGTATTCACTTTCCGCTTTTCAATTGGTTTTATCACTCATGTCACCCAACGTCTCTGGCAAACCCGCGAACGGAGTTTCGTTGCCGGCGGGACAAGAGAAACTCAATTCGTGTAGAAGGGACCCCTTGGTATCGGTTTCCAGAAGGATAGTACCCGAACGTTCTGAATAACATACAGCTCGGCCGCGTCACGCCACTTTGGCAAGGAGATTAAATAGCATTGCAGCACATGCTGTGTATTGGACTGACAGGGCGTTGGAAACCACAAGAACAAGGAATAACGAACACTGCAGCACAGAAACAGGTAACTCCAAGCATGTACCGTCCATGCTACCCACCCCCCGGCTTCGCCAAAATCCTCTGCACTTCCTAGTGCCAAATTCATCTATGCTATCTTGTCGATGGATTTTTCGAGATGCCGTTAATGCACCTTCTTCTACAACCACCCCTCGCAGCGCGGTATCATCCTCTGTACAAAGTCCTGCCTCGCACATCTCCTCTAAACTTTGCCTCACGAAACTTAATCAATGGCACCTCCACACTGGGAAAATGTGCCTGCCCATCCACCCTATCCATGCCTCTCATAGTATTGCGCACATCTATCAGATCACCCTTCGATCTCCTTCGTTCGACTGAAAACGGACCGTGCCTATTAAGCCTCCCCGCAAAGCTAACACCATCCAGACCAGGCAGCAGCCTGCTCCAAATTCTCTGAGCCCTCTCAAAAGCCCAGTATTCCAAGTGTAGCCATACCAAGGTTTTACATTCAGCTGTCGCATGACTTGCGGTGTTTATACTCGACGCCCCGTCCAATGAAGACAAGCATTCCACCAGCTTTCGTGAGTACCTTGTCCACTTGTTTTGCCATTTCTAAAAATCTGTGGATTTGAAAGCCAAGATCTGTCTGACCTATAAAAATGCATTAACTCACATTTGTCCAATTGAACTCCATTTTGCCATTTATCTGCCCAAATATGCCACCTTTCTATGTCCTTCTATATCCTCTGAGAATCATCAACACTATCTGCCACTCAAGCTACCTTACTGTCATCCCCAAATTTACTAATCAGACTTGATGCATTTCCCTACAAACTATTTATGCATATTACAAACAATAGCTTCTCCAGCGCCGGCCACTGTGAAACACCGCGAGTCATAACCTTCTATTCAGAAAAAACACCCTTCTACTACCACTCTCTGCCGTATGAGACCGAACCAGTACTGTATCCATCTTTCCACCTTACCTCTGATCCCGTTTGACTTCACCTTTTGTACCAGTCTGCCATGAGGCACCTTGTCAAAGGCTTTACAAAAGTGTATGTAAACAACATCCATCCATCCCCTCACCAATCATCTCCTCAAAACTTTGATTAAGTTATGGATGCACGACTTCACAACTCATGCTGTCTATCGTTGATGAGTCAATTTATTTCCAAATGGGTATAAATCCTGTCAATTACAATTCTCTCCAATAAGTTAACTACTACGGTGATGAGAGCGGCGTTTTCAGAACCCCAAAATGTGTAATAGAATTCAACCAACCACTCTCTTTAATGGATTTTTGCTTTTGAAGCACACAGCGTGGTCTCCAGTTGTGGTATTACAATTACGGACACGTGGGTTTTTAAAAAACAAAACAATGTTTATTCCATGAATTCAACTTAACCTTTTTAAATAAACATTGGATCATTTGCCACCCCTAACTTCAAAGAAAACCGCGAAAATAATACAACATTAAACAATCCCTCAAAATGTTTCTTCAAACCTCCAAAAGACTTAACATCTTTAAACAGAAACACATCAGGTTAAAGGCATTACTATTATGAGTTTAAATCACCCAAATGATTCAGAGATTATCTTTCCTGGCAGAAATCACAGCAAATCAAGCTCACTGCAAAGCAAAGACACACCCAAGGTCTTTTCCTCAAAACTGAAACTAAGCACTGCAATAAACACTAAAAGCTGAGCTAAAAACCCAGCTCCACCCACACGCTGACATCACTTCACTAATATGAGCTGCTTTATTTCTTGAAGGTGCATTGCTTAAACATATATTTCTTAAAGGTACTCTCACATGACGCTTACACCCAAGAAAAAAGATACCATCAACTTCACACGCAAACATGCATAATAATAATGTCCATCTTTCCCGTTCTTCTTCCTGCAACCGAATTCCTTCTCAATTAACAGTCCCTTTGAACAAAAAAGTAAATGCACGATCCATCCATTCCTCTACGCCTCGGCAATTCTCTTTAAAGTTAGATACTTCAGTTCACTCTGATCATAGATTCCCTTGCGATTCTCCAATAGAGGAGCATCGGTGATCACAGCTTTCAGGCAGTCAAATGCCTGTTGAAACTCCGCTGTGCATTGAACTTGTTGACGTTTCTTTGGCAAGTCCATCAATGGAGTAATCACGCCACAAAACCTTTACAGAAATGTTCGATCAAATACACTCATGCTAAGGATTTGCATTATTTCCCTTCTCCTTGAGGTTATCGGAAAGTCCACAAAGAAAATGATTCGGGCTTCTCCAAATTCACTTTCGGCTAGGTTCATCAGCAAACCCGCCTTCTGAAGTCGATCGAAGAACTCAATACGATGTTTTAAATGTCATTTCCACGTATGGAAGTTGGAAATAAAAGCCCATTGTCCCATTTTCTCAATGCAATCCTTCAAACATGGGATAGGGTAAGTTCACGTTCTTGAAAATGAAAATCGCTTATTGTCACGAGAGTAGCCTTCAATGAAGTTACTGTGAAAAGCCCCTAGTCGCCACATTCCGGCGCCTGTCCGGGGAGGCTGGTACGGGAAATGCATTCTTGCAAATGCATTCACCATTCGCTAGTCCACACACAACCGTTGGGTGCCGTCTGGTTTAGTTACCATTACTATGAGTGAGCTTCATTGGCTGCAACCCACTTCAATTATGCAATTTTTCAGCATTATCTCAATCTCTCTGTTAACCTGTGTCTATTTTAAACGATTACGTCTATATGGATGCTGTTAATAGGACCAGCATTTCCCGCACTACACCATGCATAGCTGTTTTAGTACTTCACAATTTATCTCTACAAACTTGCCCATGTGATATCAATAACTCTTTCAGTTCAGTTCGTTTTTCCTCTGGAAGTTAACATAACAATTCATCCCAATTTTTAAGAACACCCTCATTTTCCAATTTAATTTGAGGTATGCAAATTTCACAGTCAACTGGAATTGGTTTGTCACTTTTAGTTAGAATCATTAAAACTTCCTTTTTCTCTCCTTCCCTTGAAAAGTACCTTTTTAGCATATTCACATGACACAGACGGTCAGTCCTCCTTCTATCTGGTGTTTTCCCACATAATTCACCTCACTTAACTTGCTTTCAATCTGATACGGTCCACAAAACCTAGCTTTTGACGTCTCACCTTCCACTGGTAACAACACTACAACTGTATCTCCACTGGCAAAACGGCGAACAATGGATTTCTTGTCCGCTACCCGTTTCATCACATTTTGTGCAACTTTCAAATGTTGTCTAGCTAATTAATCTGCTCTATTTAATCGTTCCCTAAAATTGGACACGTATTCCAATAGTGTAATTTCCGATTTCTCATCCACCAATTTTTCCTTAATCAATTTAAGTGATCCTTTTACCTCATGACTAAAAATTATTTCAAAACGACTAAATTTGGGAGGCTCATTAGCTGCATCTCTAATAACAAACAATACGAACGGAATTCCTAAATCCCAGGCGTCTGGGTAATCATGTGAATACCCCCTCAACGTTGTCTTTAATGTCTGATTCCACCTTTCTAACGGTCCCTGCGGATCTGGGTGATACGCAGTTGATTTAAATTGTTTTATTCCTCAGCTATCCATAACTCATTTGAATAACTTTGAAGTAAAATTAGTTCCTTGATCCGACTGAATTTCTGTGGGTAGTCCATTTCTCGTAAAGAATTTAAGAAAATACTCCACAATCCGTTTAGCTGTAATATTATGTACTGGAATGGCCTTTGGAAAACTGGAGACACATCTATTTTTGTCAAAAGATATTGATTTCCACTTTTTGTTTCCTGAAGCGTCCAACACAATCGATTAGGTCCTCCGTAAAAGGTTCCTCAATGGCTGGAATGGGTATTAAGGGCACTGGTTTTATCACTGCTTGCAATTTCCCTCTCACTTGACGTGTGACATGATTGATAATATTTAACTACATGCTAATGTAGTCCAGGGTAATAAAAATGTTTCGCGATTTTAGCTTGAGTTTTCCTGATTCCCAAATGACCTCCCACAAGTACCTCATGTGCATTTTGCAACACCTCCTTTGAGTACACTACGGGCAATACTACTTGATGAACGTCTGCCCACTTTTCATCCGCCTGCATATGTACAGGTCTCCATTTACTCATCAAGACATCACTTTTACGGTAATAACATCTGGTAAACTCAAATTTCTCTTCCGTATATGCTTTCTGATATATCTGTTTTATTTCTGCATCATTCTGCCGTAACTCTGCCGATTTGCCAGAACTAAAATCATCCGCCTCATCCTCCTTTTTCCTTTTCAACCATATGATCAAAGTAGTTTCTGACAATTGCCCTTCAACTTCATCATCACACTTTGATTTCTCCCCTTGTCTTAACCTGTGAGTTTGGGACCGGATTACTACCCAGCACGGGCAGCACGGTAGCATGGTGGTTAGCATAAATGCTTTACAGTTCCAGACTCCCAGGTTCGATTCCCGGCTGGGTCACTGTCTGTGCGGAGTCTGCACGTCCTCCCTGTGTGTGCGTGGGTTTCCTCCGGGTGCTCCGGTTTCCTCCCACAGTCCAAAGATGTGTGGGTTAGGTGGATTGGCCATGCTAAATTGCCCGTAGTGTCCTAAAAAAGTAAGGTTAAGGGGGAGGGGGGTTGTTGGGTTACAGGTATAGGGTGGATACGTGGGTTTGCGTAGGGTGATCATTGCTCGGCACAACATCGATGGCCGAAGGGCCTGTTCTGTGCTGTACTGTTCTAAATAACAATCCAGACAAATCCCAGGATATTCATCATTCAACACTTCAGTTGTCTGATTTTCCACTGGCTTATTGGCCGCAGACAGCATCACTCTCACCTGTGATCCAGCTATATCGTCACCCAATATAAACTGTGTTCCTGGACAAGACAGTTTATCTATTACACCTACGACCACTTCACCACTCTCCACTGGAATTTCTAACTTTACCTTATATAATGGAACCCTACTCCACTCACCCATCATTTCACATATCACCGCCTTTTCTGGTAACATTCTTCCAAACTACAAAATTCCTCATATCTTCCATTAAAGATTGACTCGCCCTGTATCTCTTAAAATTGTGACTTCTTTACCTGCTCCTCCTGACACACAAGAGTAAACTTTACCTTCACAAATAAATTAATTAAATACATCTGGCACCTTCTTAACAGTTACTCCTTGCACGGGCTGCGCAATCGTTTGCACCTCCTTCGCTTCCCTTCGGCTTTCCTTTGCAACTCCAACAAATCCCACTGTCTTATCCCGTTTTACCACATCAGCCTTCACAGTGCTTTTCTTCAACCACCAACACTGTGGCTTCACATGGCCTAGTTCATTAGTGTAAACATTTGAAACTTTTCATTTCGTTTCCACCCTCCTGGATTTCATTTTTAATCTGAGGTACACTCTGTTTATTATCTCCCATCGGATCAACTTTACCTTGGGGAGTACGGTGGCGCAGTGGGTTAGCCTTGCAACCTCACGGCGCCGAAGTCCCAGGTTTAATCCCGGCTCTGGGTCACTATCCGTGTGGAGTTTGCACATTCTCACGGTATTTGCGTGGGTCTCGCCCCCACAACCCAAAAGGTGTGCAGGCTAGGTGGATTGGTCACACTAAATTGCCCCTTCATTGGAAAAAATGATTTGGGTACTCTAATTTTTTTTTTTAAATCACCTTTGCTACTTAAGTATTTATCATGTCCCCAATTTCTATCACTCACAGGCTGAAACTGATGTCAGAGACTAATCTTTGATTTATCTGGCATTTCTGCTGCCAGTTTCGCAGTTTTAACACTGTTCTTCCTCCTATGTTCTCATTACATCAGCAATTGAATTATTAAACTCCTCCAAAAGTATAATTTTTCAGTAATTCTCTTTTAAAGACCGCATTCACCTCTGAAAAATCCTTTGTCTGAGCCTTGCAAACTCCATGTATGTTTGACCAAATTATTTCCTTACATTTCTAAACCTATGTCTGTAAGCTTCAGGCACTAGCTCATATGCACTTAAGATGGATTTCTTCACCAACTCATACGTTCCAGATACCTCATCCGGTCTTGATGCAAACATATCACCGGCTCAACCTACTAGCTTTGTTTGAATCGGTAACACCCACATATCCTATGGCCATTTCATTTGTTTAGCTATCTTCCCATATGAAATGAAAAAGACTTCCACTTCCTTCTCGTCAAACTTTGGCAATGCTTTGACATATTTAAATATAATCCCACCAAGCCTTCGACTATGACCCTCTTTCTCACTATCCTCATCTCTATCATCCAACTGTAAATTTCCATTTATGTCTGCCAATTTTAATTGACGTTCATGTTTCATGGCCATTTTCTGAAGTTCAAATTCCCTCCCTTTATCTTTTTCCCTGATCTGTATCTCCCTTTCGTTTTATTTTTGTTCAGCTTAGGCTATTGTTTCTTTTCTCCTTTCTTCTATCTCCTTTTCCTTTTTCTCTCTCGCTCTCCCATTCTTTTTCCCCTCTCTCTCTCTCTTTCCTTCTTTTTCCTCTCTCTCTTTCGTATTCAAGCCACTGTAATTCTTTCTCACGTTCCGTTTGTTTAATTTGCAAGCGAATTTTTATCTCAGGCAACTTTAAATGCTGAACCACCGCCATAAATACCTCATCCTTTCGCATTTTCTCAGGTAATGTTAACTGCAACGATTTTGCTAAATCTAACAGTCTGCATTTGTCTCTGTCCGTCAGGTGCTGCGTGTGACATTCTCCACGACGAAAATTACTGAGTCTCTGAAAGAGCCATTGTTCACACACCCTCCCCACTTCAACTAAAATACCACACCGGAAAAGCAACAATTCTTCTCTGTCTTTAAGTTCACAAAATCTAATCCAGTAGTTAGATTGTTATCTCCCTCGAACCCCCAATTGTTATGGGAGCGGAGATTGAACCCCAGAATGTATCAGTGAGTTCAACCAACCTCTCCCTTTAATGGACTGTTGCTTTTGCAGCACACGGCGTGGTCTCCAATTGTGGTATTACCATGTACGCATGGGTTTTTAAACACAAAACAATGTTTATTCCATGAATTCAACTTAACCTTTTTCAATAAACATTGGATCATTTACCACGCCTTACTTCAAAGATAACACCGAAAATAATACAACACTAAATAATCCCTCAAAATGTTCCTTCAAACCTCCAAAAGACTTGACACCTTTAAATAGAAACATACCATGTCAGAGACATTACTATTATGAGTTTAAATCACACAAATGATTCAGAGATACTCTTTCCGGGGAGATATCACAGAAAATTCAGCTCGCTGCAAAACACAGACACACCCAAGCTCTTTCCCTCAAAACTGAAACTAAAACACTGCAAAATTGTTGAGCTAAAAACCCAGCTCCACCCACACTCTGACATAACTTCAGTAATATGAGCTGCTCCATTTCATAAATGTACATTGCTTAAACATCCGTTTCTTAAAGGTACTTTCACATGACACTACTGACGTGAAGCTAACTGGTCTACAATTTCCTGGCGGTGTCAAATGATCTGTGTAAGCAGAGTTAAGGGCAGAGCAGGGAGCGAGCAACTGAAAGCGAGCAAGCGGCTCAGGAAAACGGGTGGTGTAAAAGTTAAAATATTTACAGCACGAATCTTTGGCAGTGCTGACAGCCATACATTGGGGTGGCACGATAGCACCGTGCTAGCACAGTTGTTAGCACTGTCTCTTTACAGCGCCAAGGACCTGGGTTGGATTCCCAGCATGGTTCACTCTCTATGCGGAGTCCACACGTTCTCCCCATGACTGCCTGGGTGTCCTCCGGGTGCTCCGGTTTCCTCCCAAAGACCAACAATATGCGGGTTAAGTCGATTGATCATGCTAAATTGCTCTGTAGTTTCCAAACGTTATCTGGGTTTGCTGGACTACGGGGATGAAGCGTAGTTGTGGGCTTTGGTAGTATATACAGGATAGCACGGTGGCGCAGTGGGTTAGCGCTGCTACCTCACGGCGTGGTGATCGCAGGTTCCAGCCCGGCTCTGGGTTAGTGTCCGTGTGGAGCTAACACATTCTCCCCGTGTTTGCATGGGGCTCGCCCCCACAACCCAAATATATATACAGGGTAGGTGGACAGGCCACGCTAAATTGCCTCTAAACTGTAAAATATGAATTGGTACTCTAAATTTATAACACAAAATGTAGGGCGCTCTGTCAGCAACCGGTATAGATTCGGTGGCCTGAATGGCCTCCTTATGCACTGTAAATTCTTTGAAACTTAAATCTATGTCACAAAATAGCCAACGCCAATGCACGGGTAGCAGCATCTTTGGGTCATGTCATTTATATAACTGAAACGACACATTGAGTGGCGCAATTACGACAGGTGACAGGATAGAGACGAACCAAGATATTGAGCATGTTGCATTGTTGGTAAAATAATGAATTACATCTTTGGAATGGATGAAATATGCATGCAATACACAATGATGTCTCATAAGTGGAGTTCGGAAAACGTAAGGATACAGATATTACTTGGAGCGTGCAATGGCCCAATAAAGTGGCGTAAGCAGACAGAAAATCAAAGATGTACACATTTTTGCGAGTGCAAAATCAATAGGCCACTCAGCGATCTTGACTTAATTAATTCAAAGATCCATTGAGGTAAAGTGTGGGGAGATAATTCTAAACCAGCATTCAAGGGAATTTTTTTAATGCAGCTGTTTAATGAAAACATTTACGAGTGCATTACAATTCTATATTTAATTTGGGAAAATAAGCTGAGCAAAAGACTGAAGTAGATTTGCTTTACCATTTTGGAAATAATGGCTATGATCCGCTTGCAATTATCTAAAAATAGCGAAGAACAACGGGAAGCCAAGGGTTCTAATTTGCGGGAAGACAGATGTTTCGATGCTGAGAGTTCAGATAGCGAACGCTGACTGGGAACTACTACTGAAATTTATGAAGGGGAAGTCATGCTTGTGAATCAATTGGAATTATTTGAGTTAGACTAGCAGAGTTGACCAGGGCGCGTTAATCGATGAGGTTTATTTGGGTTTTAAAAAACGTTTTACAATGTCCCCATAAAAAAATAGTGTGCAAGATTAAGGCGCATTGCATTGGGGAAAGTGCATTGAGATGAGTGGAAAACTGGTTGGCAGAAAGAAAACAAAGCATGGTAATTAACAGTTCTTTTTCAAACTGGTGGTCATTAACTGATCGGGTGCCACAGGGATCGTGCTGGGACACCAGCTGTTCACAATGTATATTAATGATTTGGACAGAGTAACAAAATGTAACATGTCAAATTTTGCAGGTGACACCGAGCTGGGTGGGAGGGTGAATTTCATATAATTTACAGTGCAGAAGAAGGCCATACGGTCCATCGAGTCTGCATCGGCTCTTGGAAAGAGCACCCTACCCAAGCCCATACCACACTATGCCCACAACCTAGTAACCCCAGTTAACCAACACTAAGGGCAATTTTGGATACTTAGGACAATTTAGCACGGCCAATCCACCTAATCTACACATATTTGGACAGTGAGAGAAAAACAGAGCAACCGGAGGAAACCCATGCATACACGGAGGGAACATGCAGACTCCCCACAGACAGTGACCCAGCCGGAAATCGAACCTGGGACCCTGGAGCTGTGAAGCAATTTTGCTAAACACTACGCTACCGTGCTGCCCTTGTGACAAGGAGACAGAGATCCTTCAGCATGATCTGGACTGTTAGGGTCAGTGGGCAAATAACTGGCAGAAGCAGTACACTTTGGATTCATGTGACGTCATTCGCTTTGGAAGCAAAAAAAGAAGGCAGATTACTACCTGAATGGCTATAAATTGGGAGAATGGAATGTGCAGCGGCACGGGATTGTCCTTGTGTTCCTGTCGCTGAAGCTAAGGATGTAACTGCATCAGGTGGTAAATCAGTCATTTTTTTTTACAATAATAATAATCTTTATTGTCACACGTGGGCTTACGTTAACACTGCAATGAAGTTACTGTGAAAAGCCGCTAGTCGCCACATGTCGGCGCCTGTTCGGGCACACCGAGGGAGAACTCAGAATATCAAATTCACCTCATACCACGTCTTTGAGACGTGTGGGAGGAAACAGCAGCACACGGAGGAAACCCACGCAGAAAATGGAAGAACGTGCAGACTCCACACAGACAGCTGCGGAAGGCGGGAATCGAATCTGGGACTCTGGAACTGTGAAACAACAGTGCCACTCACTGTGCTACACTGCCGCCCACATCGATGACATTGCGGGAACGAGCAAGGACAAGAGCAGGAATGTGTTGCTGAAATTATACAGGGCCTTGGTCAGAGCACACCTGAAATATTGTGTGAAGATTTTTTATAGAACAGTACAGCACAGAACAGGCCCTTCGGCCCTCGATGTTGTGCCAAGCAATGGTCACCCTACTCAAACCCACGTATCCACCATATACCCATAAGCCAACAACCACCCCTTAACCTTACTTTTTAGGAAACTACGGGCAATTTAGCATGGCCAATCCACCTATCCCGAACATCTTTGGACTGTGAAAAAAGGAGAAAACCCGGAGAAAACCCACGCACACACGGGGAGGACATGCAGACTCCGCACAGACAGTGACCCAGCCGGGAACGAACCTGGGACCCTGGAGCTGTGAAGTATTTATGCTAACCACCATGCCACCATTCTTCCCATGGTAGCATGGGCATTTGGATTCCTTTTCTGAGGAAGGATGTTTTTGCTCTCAAGGGTGTGCAGCGAAGTTTTCCCAGCTGATTCCGGGATGGCATAACTGACGTATGAGTAGAGATTGACTAGGTTCGGATTGTTTTCACTGGGGTATAGCCAAATCAGGTGGGATATCATCGAGACTTATCCTATTCTATCAGTTCTAGATAGGGTGGATGCAGGGATTATACTCCCGGTGATTTGGTTGTCTAGAACCAGGGGTCACAGTCTGTCGGTTCGAGGTCGATCATTTCGGACAGAGATGAAAGACAATTAGAGTGACAGAGGGTTACTGCATTAAAATAGACCATTTGGCCCGAAAAGTCCATGCCGCTAGGTTTTCATCCACAGGCTCGCCCCAATTTCCCACATTTGGCCCATATCCCTCTGTAGCCAGCATTCCCACATAACTGTCTAAATGCCTTTTAAACGACAAAATGGTACCGGACTGCACTACCAAAGACTGGTGAGCCTGTGGGACACATCACAGGAACTACTTTTTTAAAAGAAATTTAGATTACCCAATTATTTTTTCCATTTAGTGTGGCCAATCCACCTATTCTGCACATGTTTGGGTTGTGGGGGCGAAACCCACGCAGACACGGGGAGAATGTGCAAACTCCATACGGACAGTTACCCAGTCACAGGAACTACTTGAGGCGAAGATATTGAATAACTTCAAGAGGCGGCTGGATATGGCACATGAGGCGAATGCTATCAAGGGTAATGGAGAAAAAACAGGATTAGGCTATTGAGTTCGTCGATCAGCCGTGATCGTGACGAATGGCGGAGCAGGTACGGAGGGCCGAATGACTTGCCCCTGGGCCTGTCTTCGAGTATCTATATTTCTCTGAACATCAGTGACAAGGCGCACAATGGTACTGAAACTGAAATTCAAACGGCACAGTGCAAATATGCCACTGAGCGCCCAAATAATACATCGTACAACGGACAAGCGTCAACTCTCTTAAATATTTACCGGATTAAGTGCCAGATAATGCAGCCAAATACATATGTTGGTAGTAAACTAACTAGAAAGTCTGAATGTGTAAAGAATGTACGGGTTTTTTGTGACGAAATGAAATCAGGAAAAAATAGCAAGTGTAGGAACGTACATTGAGAAGGAACAAATTCAAAGAACATGCAATCACATGTTGTCAGTAGATTTAGATAAAGACGATATTCAAGGAAGGAAAAGGTTCTACAACAGATTTAAAATGAAACGTATCCGTCAGGGAAAAAATATGGTCAAGGCTGTTGGTGAGTAGGTTTTTCTTCGCACACGAATCGAATACTGAGCACATTCTCCGGCAGAGTGATGGCCCAGACGTCAGCTTTGATTCCTCAAAGCACCCGGTTCGATCACGGCCCCTAATCACTGCCCATTTGGAGTCTGCATATTCTCACTCTATCTGCCTTGTACTCACCCCCACAACACAAATATGGGCAACGTAGGTGGATTGGGCACACCAAATTGCCCCTTCATTGGGAAAAAATAATTTGTTGCCTTAAATTAAACCACAATGTGCGATAGGCCACACAAATCTAGTCCCGTCTGACATCCTATGTGAAGAATAATATTAAAAAACAGTTGTGAAAGCCAGGATAATGTCAGTTGGAAAGGAAATAAACAATCAGCTGTCGTCAGCTCAGAATTGCTGAGAAAAATTCGCATTCAACTAACGTAATTAATTTTAGTGAGGACGCATGACTTGTGATGGCAGTGGAGAGGCTATCGCCTGCATGCATTTCCCTTTGGCATTTGACAAGTTCCCATGTGGCAATCTTGTCAGAAAAATGAACTCTGAAGTGTTACGGAGGCTTGAATCAGAAATCAAAGAGTAATTCCTGGACAATCTCAATACATCTGGCAGCGTCTGCCAGGAGAGAAAGGAGCAAACGTTTTGATCACTCTTTTTCAAAGCTTTGACAAAGGGTCATCTGAATTCGAAACGTTAGCTCTTTCACCTACCTACAGATGCTGCCGGACATGCTGTGATACAGGGTGATGCAGTTTCTGAATCGAGAAATAATTGAATGACTAAAAACAAAGTAGAACGGTCGGCAGCTGTTGTAGTCAATATTAAATGGGTATCAGTCGCATTGGAGAGGGTTTGGTGCTGTTCGGCCTGCTCTTTGTGGTGTTGATTAATGCCTTGCATATAAATGTGAGATGTGTGATTGGAAAATTTGCACAAGGCATAAACATGTATTTCGCCCGATGCTGAAAAGGATGATATGCACTCAAGAATTATATGAATTGTGCTGTCTGTGGGCGGCAAATTGGCACAAAGAATTTCATCCGGAGAAATTCGACTGTTTTTTATTTCGAAAAGGCAAACAAATAAAACGGACAATTGATATACTAGATGATATTGGGAGGTATCAAATAATATGAGCAGCTCAGCAGCATGGTGGCTAGCATTATGACTTTACATTGCCAGGGACCCAGGTTCGATTCCCCGCTGAGTCACTGTCCGTGCGGAGTCTGCACGTTTTCCCCGTGTCTGCGTGGGTTCCTCCGGGTGCTCTGGTTTCCTCTCACAGACCAATGCCATGCAGCGTACTTGGATTGACCATGCTAAATTGCCCTTAGTGTCCAAAACGGTGGAGGAGGTGCGATGCTGAAGGGTGGTAGTGAGGGCTAATTGGGTCGGTGCAAACTCGATGGACTGAGTGGCCTCCTTCCGAACTCTATGTTCTATGTAATGCAGTAGACATCATTTTCTCAAAGTAGCAGTACAGATCGATAAGATGTTAATGTTAATGTTAAAGTCCAACATGTTTGTTTCAAACATTAGTTTTCAGAGCACTGCTCCTTCCTCAGGGAATGATTCATTTTTAAAAAGTTTTTTAAAATAAATTTAGAGCACCCAATTCATGTTTTCCAATTACGGGGCAATTTAGAGTGTCCAATCCACCTACCGTGCTCATTTTCGGGTTTTGGGGGTGAGACCCACGCACACACGCAGACAATGTGCAAACTCCACACGGACCCCTGTGCGGGGATCAAACCTGGGCCCTCGGCGCCGTGAGGCGGCAATGCGAACGTCCTGCGTCATGCTGCTTCACCAGTGAATGATGCATTTGAGGAATGAGCAGTGCTCCGAAATCTAGTGTTTGAAATAAACATGTTGGACTTCAAAGTGATGTTGTAAGACTTCTTACTGTGCTCACCCCCGTCCAACGCCGGCATCTCCTTAACTTTGATCAGTGAAAGGAAACCTGAGCACTGGGGAAAACCCACACAGACACGGAAGAGCATACACACTCCACGCAGAACGTTTCTAAATGTTGGAATCGATCCCTGGTCTCTGGTTCTGTGAGGCAGCAGTACGAACTACTATGCCACTGTGCTGCCATAAATTTTAAGTACCCAATCTTTTATTTTCAATTACTGGGCAAATAACTGTGGCCAATAAACCTGCCCTAAAATGTTTGGGATTTCGGATGGAGACCCACGCAGATACGAGGAAAATGCGCAAACTCCACATGGACAGTGCTAACCACAGCGACATCATGCCGCCCAAACATAGGCACATTTTAGATAAATATAAAGGTAATCGGTTGTGATGGTCTCGGATTTCATGCTCCCCAATATTTATTCAGCTAGCCGTGAACATTTTTGAGGGAGCGGATTTCTTAGCACGCATCATGTAAAAACTGTTTTAAGCCAGTAGATAGAAAGAGGAAAAAGTTCCTGTGTTGAATTTTCCGCAACATAGACGGCCAAGTGGTTGAACTATCATTGGCAGCATTTTGCAAACCATGATCACAATTCCGTTCGATTCATGATAATTATGGAAAAGCACAAATTTCTATCTTGTGTCATCGTTCCAAACAGCGAAATGTCCGATTTTAATTAGATGAGATTTGACCGGAGTGTCCCGGAAACAAATACTTTTATGTCAATCTATGGCAGAATACATTGTGGGATGCATTCAATGAGAAAATTGGGAGAGTACATTGCCAAAATACTACAATCAAGAAAATAGGAGGGAGCAACAAATCCAGTTGTTCCCACCTATTTTCTTGATTGGATTATTTTGGCACTGTCCAGAATGACTAGTGTAAGAGTAAGACCAGTCAAGGACAACAGTGGGAAGTTGTGCGTTGATTCCGAAGAGAGAAGAGAGTTGCTAAATAATTATTTTTCGTCAGTATTTACACACGAAAAAGACAATCGTGTCGAGGAGAATACTGAGATACAGGCTACAAGGCAAGAAGGGCTTGACGATCATAAGGAGGAGGTGTTAGCAATTCTGGAAAGTGTGGAAATAGTTAAGTCCCCAGGGCCGGATGTGATTTATCCTCGGATTCTCCGGGAAGCTAGGAAGGTGATTTCTGAGACTTTGGCTTTGATCTTTAAGTCATATTCTGCAGGAATAGTGCCAGACGACTGGAGGATAGCAAATGTTGCCCCCTTGTTCAACAAGGGGAGTAGAGACAACCCCGGTAACTATAGACCAGTGAACATCACTTCTGTTGTGGGTAAAGTCTTGGAAAGGTTTATAAGATATAGGATGCATAATCATCTGGAATGCAATAATTTGATTAGAGATAGTCAACATGGTTTTGTGAAGGGTAGGTCGTGCCTTACAAACCTTATTCAGTTCTTTGAGAAGGAGAACAAACAGGTGGATGAGGGTAAAGCAGTTGATGTGGTGTTTATGGATTTCAGGAAAGCGTTTGAGGATGTTCCCCACGGTAGGCTATTGCACAAAATACGGAGGCATGGGATTCAGGGTGACTTAGCATATTGCATCAGACGGTGTCTAGCTGGAAGAGGTCAAAGGGCAGTGGTTGATGGAAAATGTTCAGACTGGAGTCCAGTTACTAGTGGTGTACCACAAGGATCTGTTTTGGGGCACTGCTGTTTGACATTCTGATAAATGATCTGGAGGACGGCGCTATAGTATGTGTGAGTAAATTTTCAGATGACACTAAAGTCGGTTGAGTTGTGGACAGTGCGGTTACAAGTTACAGAGGGACATAGATAAGCTGCAAATCTTGGCTGAGAATTGACAAATGGAGTTTAAAGAAGATAAGTGTGGAGTGATACGTTTTGGAAGGAATAACAGGAAGACAGAGTGATAGCTAATGGTAAAATTCTTGGTAGTGTGGGTCAGCAGAGAGATCTATGTGTCCATGTGCATAGATTCCTGAAAGTTACCAACCAGGTTGAGAGGGTTCTTAAGAAGGCGTAAGGAGCGTAAGCTTTTATTGGTAGAGGGATTGCGTTGCGGAACCATGAGGTCATGTTGCAGCTGTACAAAACTCAGGTGTGCCAGCATTTGGAGTATTGTATAGAATTCTGATCTCCGCATTATAGGAAGGGTGTGGAAGCATTTGAAAGTGTGCAGAGCAGAATTACCAGAATGTAGCCTGTTATGGAGGGAAGATCTTATGAGGGAAGGCTGAGGGACTTAAGGCTGTTCCCGTTCCGGAGAAGAAGGTAAAGAGGTGACTTAATTGAGGCATACAAGATGATCAGAGGATGAGATAGGGTTGACAGTGAGAGTTCTTTTCTTCGGATGGTGATGTCTACCACGAGGAGGCATAGCTTTAAATTGAGAGGAGATAGATATAGGACAGATGTCAGAGGTGGGTTCTTTACTCAGAGAGTAGTAAGGGCGTATAGTTCCCAGCAGGCAGCAATAGTGGACTCGCCAACACTAGGGGCATTCAAATTATCATTAGATAGACATATGGACGATAACAGAATAGTGTAAATGGGCTTCAGAGTGGTTTCATAGGTCGGCGCAACATCGAGGGCCGAAGGGCCTGACCTGCGCTGTAATGTGCTCTGTTTTTCCTTCAAGTGAACCATGGAAATAGAGGGATATACGGCATTGCAAAGGGAGAAAAAGCAACGATTTTCGAAGAAGTCGAGAGCTAAAACAGGAGAAGCCCGAACGGCAAGAACAATGTGCAAGTACAACTTAGGATAACAAAAGGTGAACATCAAAGGATATCAGCAGGTAAATAAAAGGACAAATTGTTTTCCCTTTTCGAAGAACAGTAAGGGTAAAAGGATAACGATGAAAAGAGTAGGATCCATTAAGAACGACAGTGGTAATTTGTGTTTCGAGCAGACGGACGTGTGACGTATTCTAAATTATTAATTTGTTCAGTTGTGCGAGGAACAGTGTGGAAATTGAAATTGGGGAGAAGGACTGTGATTAAATGATATCGACTAACATAGACAGAGCAGCTTATTTTCTGTCGAGGAGCCTTGAAAGTAGACACATCTCCAGTGTCAGATGAAACATATCCCAGATTGTTGAGTGAGGCATGGAGGAAATAGCACGGGAAATGTGTCCCCTGGTGAGATTTATCCTCGGATTCTCTAGCAAACCGTGTAATTTCTTTCTGGCAACAAGAGATATACTGCGCGACTAGAGAATAGCCAATGTGTTACAATTATTGAAAACGGGAAGCAGAGATAAACCGGCAAACTAGAAACCACATAAACATTCACCTGAGGAAGGAGCAGCACTCCGAAAGCCTGTACTTGAAACAAACATGTTGGACTTTAACCTGATGTTGTCAAACTTCTTACAGTGAACTACAAGGCAGGAAGTCAAAACTCGGTTGTGGAAGCTCTTGGAAGCAATTTGGACAGACTGAATTAATTTGCATTTGGAGGGGTAAGCATTTATCAAAATCAGCCAGCCCTGTTTTGTAAGGGTGAAGTCATGTCTGGCCAAATTGATTTAATTTTTCGAAGAGGTGACCAGTGTTGAGAAATTATTTTCTTTAATGCATTTACGGGATGTGGGATTCTTTGGTACGGCCAGCATGTTTTGCCCATCCCTAGTTTCCCTTCAGTAGATAGTGTAAAGTAGGTTTCTTGAACCGCTGCAACTCTTGTCGTGCAACTACGCCCAATGTGCCATTAGGGAGGTAGTTCCAGGAAGCTGCCACAGCAACAGTAACGGTGCGCCGATATATTTACAATTCAGGGTGGTGATTGACTTGGAGGAGATCATCCAATTGTCTGGATCCATGTGTCTGCAGCACTTGTCCAACCAGAATCTAGATGATAGTGGTAAGTTGTTTGGAAGTTGTTGTCAAAGGAACGTTGGTGTGTTACTGCTGTACACCTTGCAGATAATACACACGGCACCGCAATTCGTCGGTGCTGGAGAGTTGTTTGTTTGTTGAAGGGGGAGCAATCAAGAGGGCTGCTTTGTATTGGATGATATCGAGCATCTTGCGTGTGGTTGGAGCTGCCTTCCTACAGGTAAGTGGCGAGCATTCCATTAAACTCCTGCCTTGTGCCTTTTAGATGGTGGACAGGCATTGCGTGGAGCAGGGTGGGTGTAGGAGCTGAGTTACTCGCTGTGCGTTTATTATTCTTTGACCTGCACTGGTTGCCACCGTATTGATGAGGCTTGTCCAGCTCCGTTTCCGTCCAATGCTAACTCCCGATGCTTATTATGGGTGTTTCAGCGACAGTAATGCTCTTAAATGTCAAGGGGTGGGGTTATATCCCCTCTTGTAGGAGATGGTCACTTGTGTGGCGCAGAAGTAAATTGCCACTTCTCGACCCAAGCCTTGATATTGTCCAAGTCTTGCAGATTTGGGACATGGACGGCTTCTTATCTGAGGAGTCGCGCATGGTGCTGAACATTGTGCAGTCATCCGCAAACATCAGACTTCTGACCTTATGAGGTCATTGATGAAGCAGCTGAAGATGAATGGGCCTCGGACACGACACTGAGCAACACCTGCATTGAGTCCAACCAGCAGAGAGCTCCCCCCCCCCACCCCACGAAATTCCAATTGACTCCAGTTTAGTAAGTACTCCTTCACGTCCTATTCCGTTAAATGCTGCTTTGCTATCAAGAGCCGTCACTTACCTCACGACAGGTATTCAGCTCTTTTGTCCATGTTTCAACCAAGGCTGTAATGAGATGAAGAGCTGAGTGACCCTGGCGGAATCCAAAGTGAGCGTCTGGGAGCAGGTGTTTTCTCAGTAAGTGCTGCTTGATAGTCCTGTTGATAACTTCTCCCATCACTTTGCTGATGACAGAGAGTAGTGTGATAGGGCCCTTATCGGCTAACATGGATTTGTACTGTTTCTTGTGTACAGGACAGACATGCACGAATTTACACTTTGCCATTTAGATGCCAGTGCTGCCTCTGTACGGGAACAGCTTGGCGAGGGATGCATCAAGTTTTGGAGCACAAGTCTTCAGTACCACAGCTGGGATATTGTCAGGGCCCATAGCCTTTATAGTATCCAGTACATTCAGCCGCAAGAAATACGATTGGCCGAAAACTGATATCTGTGATGCTGGGGAACTCCAGAGAAGGCCGAGATGGACCAGTCACTCGGCACATCTGGCTGGACATTGTTGCGAATGCCTCAGGCTTGCCTTTTGCGCATAAATGCTGGGCGCCTGATTCATTCAGGATGGGCATATGTGTGGAACCTCTTCCCACAGTGAGTTGTTTAATTGTCCACCAACATTCACGGCTGAATGTGGCAGGACAACATGCTCAGATTAAATGCGTTTGTTGTGGAATCGCATGGCTCTGTCTAATACCTGCTGCTTAAGCCGTTTGCCAAACAAGTAATCCTGTGGTGTGGCTTCACCAGGTCGACACCAGTTCTTCTGCATTCTTCATTGAACCATGTTGATCTCTGGCGGGGTGGTAATGGTAGAGTTTTGGGTATGTCAGTCCGTGAGGGTGTACGTTGTGGTTGAAAGCAATTGTACTGCTGCTGATGGCTCACAACGCCTCACGAATGCCAGATCTTGAGTTGCTACGTCTGTTCGAAATTTATCCCATTTAGCATTGCGTTCGTGCCACACAACAACATGGAGAGTACCCTCAGTGTGCTGACACGACTTTGTCTGCACAAGGACTGTGACGTGGTCACTTCTACTATACTGCATTGGACAGATGCTTCAGCATCAGGCAGATTGGAGAGCATGAGTCAAAAATGTTTTTTCCTCTTTTAGGTTCCCTCAACAACTGCTGCTTTACTCAACAGCCCGGTCCGTGTTGGTGCTACCGAACCATTCTTGGGGAAGTGCTCCACCCATAGCATAATCTGCGCACTTGCCACCCACAGTCCTTCCTGCAAGTGATGTTCAATATGGAGGATTATTGATTCATTACCTGATGGTGGCCAGCACGTCGTAATCAGCAAATGTTTATTTTCCATTGTTTAACCTAAAGGCAAGCCCCTCATGGGGTCCAAAGTAGATGTGGAGGACTCCCAGGGCAACTCACTCCTGACTGTATATCACCGTGCCGCCACCTCTGATGATTCTGCCTTTTCAGTGAGGCAGAACAAACTGTCTCAGTTTGGTAAATGTTGAAGTGGTACCTTGGACATTGTCTATATGGTATGATTCATTGAGTATGGCTATGTCAGGCTATTCCTTAACTAGTCTGTCAGACAACTATCCCAAATATGGCACAAGTCCCCAGATATTGTTAAGGAGGACTTTGCAGTGTCAGCAGTGCTGGATTTGCCGATTCATCCCGGTGCCTGCTTTAATGCCAGGCGGTCCACCTGCTTTCATTCTTTTTTTTGTGTTTTCCTGGTGGTTGAATGCAACTGCTTGCTGGGCCACTTCAGGGGACATTTAAGAGTCAAGCATGGGTATGGGTATGAAGTCACATTTCGGTCAAACCAGGTAAGGTTGGCAGATTTATCTCCCTAAATAAAATTAGTGAACCAGGTGGGCTTTTACAAACATCCGGAATGGTTTCATTTTCTCATTCGGCTTTTACTTCCAGATATTTTATTTGTCGCATACTACTTGGAATTTAGCAATGCTTTTGTAAAGGTCGCACATGGGAGACAGGAATAGGAGTTATGAGCTCCTGAGATCTGAAAATGAAATGAAAATCGCTTATTATCACGAGTAGGCTTCAAATGAAGTTACTGTGAAAAGCCCCTAGTCGCCACATTCCGGCGCCTGTTCGGGGAGGCTGTATACGGGAATCGAACCGTGCTGCTGGCTTGTCTTGGTCTGTTTTCAAAACCAGCGATTAGCCCTGTGAGCTAAACAGCCCCTTCTGAAATGTTCTGAAATTTTGCAAAGTATACCCATCATTAGCTCTGTGGCAGCAAGCAGTTGGTTGTGGAGGAGAGCCTTTAATGACTGGAAGCCTGTATGCAGTCAAGTCCAACAGGGATTGGTCTTAGGGCCCTTTTTGTTTTTTTGTATGATTGAGATACGAATGTAGGAGGTTTGATCAATAGGTTTGAGGAGGAAGTAAAATTATTGAGAAAAAATTGTGAGGAGGAAAGACTCCAATTTTCGGAGGATATAGATGTGCTGGTGATACGAGCCGATCAGTGTCAAGTGATATTCAGTCATTGTATGTATGCTGTGAGGTATGTGAAGGATAAACACGATAAGGGAGTATATGATAAACAACAGACGCTGGGAAGCACGGATGATCATAGTGACATTATTGTGCATATACACCGACCAAGTAAGGTAGCAGAGTAGGTGGATTCAGTGTTTAAGAAGGCGAACAACATATTTGCCTTTATTATCATAGATATCATAGAATTTGCAGTGGAAAAGGAGGCCATTTGGCCCATCGTGTCTGCACCGGCTCTTGGAAAGAGCACCCTACCCAATTCCAACACCTCCACCTTATCCCCATAACCCAGTAACCCCACCCAATACTAAGGGCAATTTTGGACACTAAGGGCAATTTATCATGGCCAATCCACCTAACCTGTACACCTTTGGACTGTGGGAGGAAACCGGAGCACCCGGAGGAAACCAACGCACACATGGGGAGGATGTGCAGACTCCACACAGGCAGTTACCCAAGCTGGAATCGAACCTGGGACCCTGGAGCTGTGAAGCAATTGTGCTATCCACAAAGCTACCGTGCTGCCGAGGAATATCGCCCAACAGCAGAGAAATTATGTTGGAACTGTGGAACGCAATGGTTGGGACAACCCTAGAGCATCGTCCGTTCTGTGCTCCTGAAGAAAGTTCAGGTAAGTCAAAGTAAACTGAGCGGATGGTCGGTTACAGCTTATTGGAGCTGTTTTTCGAAATCCGATGTAAAAAACTGATCACGCTCGATCCGTATTTGACTCTTCCCTCCTGATTACCAATGGAGCTCTTCATAACAACTGTAATTTTATGCGCATATATGACCTAAAGTCTCATTAACTAACGTCCGGGACTCTTTTTCCAATTGACATGCGTCTGCATAGTTCAGAAGCAAAGTCTTTATGTTTAAAAATACATCAACCGTCCACCATCTTATCAAACTGGCAAAATACAGTATCAGTCCGAGAATTGCCGTCCATGAGTATTCACAACAGTCGCTGTTGCACTTCTCTCTTGCTGGCATGGCGCAGAAATACAAGACGACAACTGAAGCCCTAAACTAATAATTTAAAAAATCGTTTACCCTCCACGCTTGTTTTCGTTTTTGCCTCTTTTGAAGAACATTAGAATAAAAAGACAATGACCATTGTACAACTTGTGCAGACTTTCGAGGTCCACTGCGTTTTGTCACCCGTAATTTGCTACAATTCGCAGGCTTGATTACATTTTGAAGCGCTTTTCATTAATGTGCACCGCATTAATTAAACATATCATGGATTTACAATTGCCGCACTGAAGACTGACGACAAGCATTACCAGGATTCGTGAATTAGACAAATATTTAGCGAGACGGGGCATGGATTCACATTCTTATGCAACATTCAATGTCGAGCCAATTCATTTGTTGAGGCTGAAGCCAATATTCCAGGAATTAACCTCGGTACCCTGGGAAAAAGTCTCTGAATATCCACCCTGTCTATGCCCCTCATCATTTTGTAGACCTCTATCAGGTCGCCCCTCAACCTTCGTTTTTCCAGAGCGAACAAACTGGGTATATTCAATCTCTCCTCATAGCTGGTGCCCTCCATACCAGGCAAAATCCTGGTAAATCTTTTCTGCACCATCTCGAAAGCCTCAGGCATCATGGTCGACTCAGGCTTGGATGGACGAAAAATCTCTTCCTGTTCTGTACTTCTGTTCGTTCTTGTTGTTTTTGTTCTATCTCATGTATGGCATATTGGCTTCATCCTCAACAAATGAATTGGCTCGACATTGAATGTTGCATAAGAATGTGAATCCATGCCCCGTCTCGCTAAATATTTGTCTAATTCACGAATCTTGGCAATGCTTGTCGTCAGTCTTCAGTGCGGCAATTGTAAATCCATGATATGGCAAGGTCGGCGCATGCTTGGAGGGTTGAATGGCCTGTTCCTGTGCTGTACGCTTCTTTGTTCTTGGTTATTTCATGAGGGGGGACCTGATAGGGGTCTACAAAATTATCAGAGGCATAGATGGAGTGGACAGTTAGTTGCTTTTTCCAAGGGTAAAATTTCCAATGACACGAGGCACAGATTCACGTTGAGAGGGGAAAATTTTATGGGAGATGTGCGGGGTAGGATTTTTACGCACTGAATGTTGAGCGTCTGCAACGCTCTGCTCGAGTATGTGGTGGACGCAGACGCATTAACAATATTGTGGAGGCATCTGGATGTTTACATGAAGAGGGAGGAAATACAGAGATCCGGAACAGGCCATTCAACCCTCCAAGCATGCGCCGACCTTGCTTCCCGTCTAAACGAAAATCTTCCACCTTTCCGGGGTCCGTATCCTTCTATTCTCGTCCTATTCATGTACTTGTCAATGTTTCCCTTAAATGTCACTATCGTCGCTCCTTCAACCACCTCCTCTGGCAGCGATTTTCAGGCACACTGTACCCTCTGTGTAATATACTTGGCTCAGACATCTCCTCTGAACATTGCCCCTTGCACGTTATACCTGTGATCCCAGGAATTAACCTCGGTACCCTGGGAAAAAGTCTCTGAATATCCACCCTGTCTATGCCCCTCATCATTTTGTAGACCTCTATCAGGTCGCCCCTCAACCTTCGTTTTTCCAGAGCGAACAAACTGGGTATATTCAATCTCTCCTCATAGCTGGTGCCCTCCATAACAGGCAAAATCCTGGTAAATCTTTTCTGCACCATCTCTAAAGCCTCTACATCCTCCTGTCCTCCAATCAGAAAAACACACTTTCATTGCTACTCCAAACTTTCTGTGACCTAGCCACATCTGTCTCCATCTTGTTGATCCCGTGTAACTTCACCTTTTGTGCTAGTTTGCGATGGTGACCTTGGTGAAGGCCTTACTGAAGTCCACATAGACAACATACACTGACCTACCTGCATCAATTATTTTATGCCCTCTTCTAAAATCTCTCCATCTTATCCTCATCTTTCTGGTTTAAAAAATCCTCGTTTGTTTAACCTCTGCCATCGCACTCAGGACAGGAAACATCCAGGTGCACCTTCTTTGCACTCGCCCCAAAGCTTCCACCTCTTTATGATAATGTAGTGAACAGAACAGCAGGCAAACTCCAAATGCTGCCAAAGCAAGATGTTATATGACTGCGATGTGGACATGCCGGGGTTGGACTGGGTTGAGCACCATAAGAAATCTTGCAATACCAGGTTAAATTCCAACAGTTTTATTTCAATTCATTAGCTTCCGCGGCACTGCTCGTTCCTCAGGTGAATAAAGAGGTATGTTCCAGAAAGATATATACATTCAAAGTCAAATATGGAAGGCAAAACTTTGAATGCGGGTATTGCAGGTAATTTAGTCTTCAAAGATCCAGGGATAGTGGTTAACCAGGTAAAAGGGATGTGAATTGTCTCAAGATAGGAATGTTGGTAGGATTTCGGAAGCGCAGGCCAAGTGGTGGGGAATGAATGGAATGCAATATGAATGCAAGGTCCCGGATTAGGCCATACTCATGTGTGCGGATCCCACACTATCTCGCCTCGACTTGCGAAATCCAACCAACTGTCCTGGCTTGACGCAATTTCACAGTAAAACTGTGGGATAATTCACTGGTAAGAAATCTGTGTTAGCATAGATCATAGAATTTACAGTGCAGAAGGAGGCCATTCGGCCCATCGAGTCTGCACCGGCTCTTGGAAAGAACACCCTTCCCCTATACCAATAACCCAGTAATTCGACCCAACACTAAGGGCTATTTTGGACACTAAGGGCAATTTATCATGGCCAATCCACCTAACCTGCACATCTTTGGACTGTGGGAGGAAACCGGAGCACCCGGAGGAAACCCACGCACACACAGGGAGGTAGTGCAGCCTCCGCACAGGAAGTGACCCAAGCTGGAATCGAACCTGATACCCTGGAGCTGTGAAGCCATTGTGCTATCCACAAGGCTACCGTGCTACCGTTATTGTTATTATTATAATATTACATTTGAAAAAAAGTGAATAAAATCTAATTAAAATTGATTACTTAACTAGGTCGAGCTCTGGAAAGAACTGCGGCGCAGTGGGTTGGTCCTGCTGTCTCTGGGAGCCGAGTCCCAAAATCGATTCTGCCACTGTCCATGTTCATTTTGCACATTCTCAACGTGTTTACGTGGGTTTCACCCCCACAACCGAAATGTGTGCAGGATAGGTTTATTGGTCACGTTATACTGTCACTTGATTGGAATAATTGAATTGTGTATTGTCAATTTTACTTTATTAAAAACAAACTAGGTAGAAAAATAACTGAACCTGTGGTCAGTGATAAGTACGTCCCATTTCAAGCACCGTATAGTTAATTGGATTAAATCTAATAACGACTTAAGCATTTCACTTGAATTTCTTATCTCGTGTTTAAATGCAGCTCAGAGTCGTGCAGTGCTCTAACTGTGACATGTGGGAGATCGGTGACGCTTCCAGCGTTCCGGTCCACTCTGTCTGTAGGAAGTGTAACCAATCGCAACTCCGCACAGACAACGTACTTCGGCTGGAGCGGCACTTCGATGCACTTGGGAGCATGCAGGCGGCGGAAAGAGTCCTTGATAGGAGTTATAGTGACGTGGTCACACCCAAGGTTCAGGCAGACAGATGAGCGACCGCTAGAGAGTAAAGGCAGTCAGTGAAGGTATCCCCTGTGGCTTTCCACCTCTCAAATAATTATACAGTTTGGGTAGTGTTGATAGGGATAACCTCCCGGCGAACACAATGGAAGCCATAACAGTGGCACCTCAACTGTCTATGTTGCTCAATGGGGCAGAAAAAGTGCAGAAGAGCGATAGTTAGAGGGTACACTATAGTGCGACACACGAGAGAGATGGTTCTGTGAACATGAAAAAAACTCCAGGATCACATGTTGCCTCTCTGGTGCCAGAGTCTCTAAACGAACACAGGAGATCCGGTAGGGGGAGGGATAACAGCCAAATATCATAGTATAAATAGGTACTAACGACACAGGTAGAATATGTGCTGAGGTCCGGCAGAAGGAGTCCAGGGAGTTAGACAGTCAGCTAAAAGGCAGGAGCTCTAGTGTTGCAATCTGAGGATTAATCCCAAAGCCGTGTGCCGGTGAGGCTAGAATTAGGAAGATTGTGCAGCTAAATACGTTGCTTAACTGGTGGTGCAAGAGGGGGTGTTTCATATTTATGTACCATTGGGATAACGTCAGGGGCAGGTGAGCTGTACAAGAAGGGTGGTTGCATTAAAACTGTAGGGGAACCAGTATACTGAGTGGGAGATTTGCTAGAGTGACTCGGAAGTACTTAAACTAGTATGGCAGCGGGCTGGGAACCAGAGCGCCACCTTAGAAAGTGTAAAAACTGAAGTGTAAATAGAGAACAAAAATAAGAGAACAACACCACCCTGTATGCTCACATGCAGTGGTTTGAAGTGCTTTTGTTTCAACGCCAGATGTATAACTGTTGAGACATATAAACATAGAGCGCGTGTTGGTACTTGGAATGATGATGTTGTGGCAATCACAGACACGTGGATAAAGGAGAGGGCAGGACTAGCAGCTCAATGCTGGAGGATTTAATTGCTACGGGAGATATAAAATAGTTGGGTGAGCAGCATTACTGGTTAAGGAGAATATTACAGCCGTACTGCGAGAGGACAACTTGAAGAGTCATACAATGAGAAAATCTTGATGGAGCTTAGGAACAGGAAGGGGACAATCACAACGCTGTGTATTTATTTCATGACCTCCAACAGTTAGACAGATATTACGAACAGATGCGTAGGGATATTCTGGATATGTAAAAAGAAGCACGGTTAAAGGGTTGGTGATTTTAATTTCCTCTTTATTGACTACTACTCATTTTATGCTACGGGCTTGGAAGGGGCAGAGTTTGTAAGGTGCATCCAGGAAGGCGTTTTGATGCAATATGTCGATAGATCTACCAGGGAAGGTGCAGTACTGGATCTGGTATTAGGGAATGAACCTGGACATGTGGAAAATGTTTCGGTAGGGGAACGTTTGGGAGTAATGACGTCAGTTCCGTCCGTTTTCGGGTACTTTTGGGTAGGGAAGAGCGTAACGTTTCCTTTAAAGTGCTCAGCGGGGGAAATGCAGATTACGATAACTTTAGGCAGGAATTGAAGAATTTGGATTGGGTGTGGCAGTTGGAGGGTAAATTAAAATATCACTTCTGCGAGTCTTTCAAGATACAGTTGATTAGGATTCAGAAAGATTATGTTCTTGAGAGAACGAAAGCTATGTGTATGAAGTTTAGGGAGACATAGATAACGAGGGATATTGTGAATCTCGTCAAAATGAAAAATCAGACATGTTGACGGTCTTTGGTGCAGCAGGGTAGCATGGTGGTTAGCATAAATGCTTCACAGCTCCAGGGTCCCAGGTTCGATTCCCGGCTGGGTCACTGTCTGTGTGGAGTCTGCACGTCCTCCCCCTGTGTGCGTGGGTTTCCTCCGGGTGCTCCGGTTTCCTCCCACAGTCCAAATATGTGCGGGTTAGGTGGATTGGCCATGCTAAATTGCCCGTAGTGTCCTAATAAAAGTAGGGTTAAGGGGGAGGTTGTTGGGTTACGGGTATAGGGTGGATACGTGGGCTTGAGTAGGGTGATCATGGCTCGGCACAACATTGAGGGCCGAAGAGCCTGTTCTGTGCTGTACTGTTCTATGTTCTATGTTCTATATAACGGTTCGGGACAGTTGAAACCCGAGAGAAGTATAATCAACGTAGACGGGTACTCATGCAGGAAATCAGGATGGCGATGAGTGGTCACAAAAGTATTTAGCAATTAGGATTAAGGAGAATCCCAAAGCGTTCTATTCATCTGTAAAAATGAAGAAGGAGGCCAGGGAACGGATTGGACCCCTGAAGTGCAGTGACAGTAATCGATATGTTGAGCCAAAGGAAGTGGGCGAAGTACACAATGACTACTTTGGGTCAGTGCAGACGAAATAAAAGGACATTTTTGGCAGATGATTCTTGATCAGGGTGTGTGGACATGCTGGTTCTTGTTGATATCAGAAAGGAGGATGTAATGGATCTCTATAGAAATATAAAGGTAGATAAGTTCCAAGACCGGATCGTATTTACCCCAGAATACTGAGAGAAGCAAGGGAGGAACTTGTTCGGACCTGGCGTGAAATCTTTGTATCCTCATTGATTATAGGTGAGAACACAGAGGTCTGGCGAATAGCTAATGTTGTACCGCTGGTTTACAACGGTAGAAGGGATAATCCTGGTATATTTACCCCGGTAAGCCTCACATCACTAGTAGGTAAATTATTGGAGATAAATCTCAGGGACAGCATTGATACCCATTTGGAAAAAAATGGATTCATTGGTGATGCATAGCATGGTTTTGTGAAGAGGAGGTCGTGCCTCACTAACTTTATCGAGGTTTTTCAGAAGTTGACGAAGATCATTGATGAGAGGGTGGGGGGCGGGGGTGTTGTTTACATGGATTCAGTAAAGCCTTTGCCAAGGTGCTTCATGGTAGACTGGTAGAAAAGGTAAAGTCACACGGGATCGGAAGTGTGGAGGTAAGATGGAACAACGCTGGCTCGGTCTCAGAAGGTAAAGGGTAGCAGGATTGTAGTTTGTGACTCGTGCTGTTCCGCAGCGATCTGTGCTGGGGCCTATGTTGTTCATTTGGAGAAATGGTAAATTCAGTTCAATCCGAACACATGTGAGGTCATGTATTTTGGGAGGTCTAACAGAGAGGGGAAATATAACGGAAATTGCAAAACTCTTAGGAAAATAGAAGGTCAGAGAGATATGGGCGTGCAGGTCCAGAGATCGTTTAAAGTGACAACACAGATGGTCAAGGTGGTAAAGAAAGCATATAGATTGCTTGCTTTCATTGGACTGGGGATGGAGAATAAAAATTTGACTAGTCATACTGCAGTTGTACAGAATCTTCGTAACTGGGAACTTGGAATATTGCGCACAATTCTGGTCGCCACATTACCAGAATGAAGTGGACGCTTTGGAGAGTGTGCTAAGGAGATTAACAAGGATGTTGCCTGGTCTGCAGTGTTTTACCTTTGCAGAGAGACTGAATAGACACGGACTGTTTCAGTACAAACGGTTGAGTTTCAGGGGTGACAAAATAGACGCCTGCAAGAGTATTTGGAGCACGAATACAGTGGATTGGCTGGCATTATTTCCAAGTTTGGAGTGGTCAGTCACCAGTGGTCATATTTTGAAGGTCTATGTTGCAATTTTTAGAGGAGGTGTACAGACCAGGTACTTTAGGCAGAGGGTTGTTAGTGTCCGGGACGCATTGCCTGGGGTCGTTGTGGAAGCAGATACATTTACGGTGTTCAAAAGGCATCTTGACAAATACATGGATGGAAGGATATGGAACAAGGGAATCCTGAGGGTTTTGGCAAAGTGTGGTATTCCAACCAGTGCGGGCTTAGAGGGCTGAGAGGCCTGTTCCTCTGCAGTATTGTTTTTTTTCGTCGTCGTCGCCGTTTGTATGTGAGCCTGTGTATGTGCGGCGTGGGGCGAGGGTGTGTTGGGGGGGGGGGGGGGGGTGGGGGGCGTTTTCTGTTTTAATGGAACAAGCCCAGACATCGGCTGGAACGATCCGTGGTCAATGCAGCAATCAAAAACAAAGACAGTCACATGAAATAGTTGAATTGAGGGAATACCACTCCTGGTTGTATGAATATCATTCAAGGCTATTCTAAATCGAAAGCACATTTTTTGGGGCTCTAAGTGGCCTTCGTTAGCTCCGAATGTCAGCGTCAAGGATGAAAAAATGCAAGTGCCTCATGCTCATTGGGGGACTCATGGTTTACCTTTTGTCTTGCACTCCAGGTTATTTTAATTTTTCACCATCCTATCAATGATGTGCTTGCAGAACACCCACTCAGCAGCAATGAAAACAAGACCTCGTAATGGGCCTGTTAATGGAGACAAGAACGGCATCAAAACATGTCTTCACGGTGTTTACTGCACATGTGTATTGCAAGTCTATTGACTCAACATGTATTGCGCGAATAGCTAAGTGGGTGTTTTGAACATTTTCGAATCCTTGCTTCACTTTATCTATTAATAATTCTTTCTTTCTAT
The DNA here is from genome assembly GCF_902713615.1 of Scyliorhinus canicula. Lineage (NCBI taxonomy): Eukaryota > Metazoa > Chordata > Chondrichthyes > Carcharhiniformes > Scyliorhinidae > Scyliorhinus > Scyliorhinus canicula. The sequence goes on from NC_052157.1 coordinate 90,082,851, forward strand.
ACATTTAGATTCTTCAATTATTTTTCCCAATTAAGGGACAATTTCGTGTGGCCAATCCACCTACTCTGCACATTTTTGGATTGTGGGGGCGAAATCCAACGCAGACACGGGGAGAATGTGCAATCACCACAGGGACAGTGACCAAGAGCCGGGGTCGAACCTTGGACCTCAGCGCCGCGAGTTAGCTGTGCTAACCACTAGGCCACCGTTCTGCCCCATCTATTAATAATTATTGCATGTATTCACTTCTGCAGGACGACATAGCGAAAATGTTTCCAACAATTAGAGACACACAATCTCAACTTCTGTCGCCTACACATGTGGTACAAAATAACATTTTTTTCTATCGCTAAGCGATTGCGTTAGAGATTCAAATACCTCTGTTTGTTATCTTCTTTTTCTGAACGTTCTGATAACATTCGTAAAAATATTAACCGCTGACGAGTAGGTAAATTGACACGGAGATTTGATCAATCTGCGGTGACTGCCGGGCAACGGCCAAGCATTTTGCAAATTATAAGAGGGAGCTTTATCCTGATTGGACAAGGAATTATCCTGAGTGATGAATCAGCGAATGACAGTAATTTTCTTTGATTAACTGACAGTCGCGCAATTCGTGCACAATCTGTCCACAAAGAGTAATGACTTGCAGATGAACATTTGCACAGCTGTCATTGCAAGCCTGCGCGGCACGCAATGAGTCCTCTTGGCAATAATCACCTAATTTCAGTACTGCATAACACACTGAGGAAAATTTAAAAAACGTTTCAAAATCGCGAGAATCGCACCTGAATCACGTGAACCGAACTCCTTTAATCTTTTGAAAGCACTGCATGTTTGGACACAGTCCTTACTGTGCCAAATTCGTATCGGCGCCTTGAGATGCCGGTTGACAGACGGCCAACAGATCCAGCTTCGCAGTGGCGTTGACTGTCTCCTACCACATTAATATATTTGCTTGATAGACTGAACCACCTGCCGTCATTTAAGCAGCATCAAACGTGAGGTTTGCGACCATCTGTAAGGCTCAGGGATCAGTGCTGGGAATTAATGTTATTTGTTATTAATATTAATGATTTGGATAAGTATTTAAAAGGCACGGTTGGTAAGTTTTCCGATGTAACCAAGATGTGCAGCATCGTGGTCAGTGAAGAATGTGATCGTGAATTGTAACAGGACCTTGTTCATTTGGGTCAGTGGCCAGATGAATGGAAGGTGGAGTTTAATTTAGCTAAACGTAAGGTTATGCATTTTGGGAGTTAGGATCGTGGCAGGACCAACTCGGTATTGGTCGGGAGTTGGGGAGAGTTACAGAAGAAAGAGACCAAGGGGTACAGGGTGATGGCTTCTTAAAAGTGAAGTCACAAGTGGTCAGGGTGGTGAAGAAACCATTCAGCATTCTTGGATTCATTGGTCCTAACATTGAATACAGGAGTTGGGATGTCATGCTGAACTTGTAGAAGGAATCTGAAAGTCCACACTTGGATTACTGTATAGAGTTTAGGTCAGCGGAATAGGGAAATGATATTTTTCAACTCGAGAGTACGAAGAAAAAAAATATTAAGATACGACCGCGACTTGTTTTGCTTTGCAAGGATAGGCTGGATAGACTGAGACTTTGTTCCGGGAGCGCAGGAGGTTTAGGGGGGAACCGATATAAATCTATAAAATAATGGGGGGGGGGGGGGGCAAAGATCAGGCAGATAGTCCACACCGTTTCCCAAAGGTAAGGGATTCGAATACTAGGGAGCATAGGTTTAAGGTGAGTGGGAAGAAATGCAAATGGGTCCGTTGGGGCAATTTGTTCACACAAAGAGTGTCTGGAACGAACTCCAAGAGACAGTGTAGAGGCGGGTTCAAATTTGTCTTCTGACCAGCATTTAGACAGTGAGATTGGAAGGTGGGGAGAAGGATATGGGCCAAATGCAAGCAACTGGTATCAACTTAGATGTAAAAACTGGGCGGCATGGATAATTTGGGGCGAAAGCCCTGTTTTGATGCTGTAACTCTATATGACTCTATCTTATTTGAGGCAACTACTAATTGCTTCTGTTGTGTCGAAGCAGCGTGAAATACCCAACGTCACATATTATACAAGTTGTTGAGATATGTTGCACTTTTAGCGTAATATGCGGTCGTTGGATTAATTTTAAACTGCGCACACAATTGTTCCTTCGTTTCCTGGAAATCGATCGCCAAATGACCTGATCAGGTAGGTCATTATCCAGCGGATGATTTGGTGTGCCCATTTTCAGCATAAAGCTTGAAAGCTTTTCAATTGGCACGGACTGTCTGTACGAGGATGCCGGCAACACCTACTTTATAATGTCTGACATTATCTGAAGCGAAGAATGCAACGATGAAACAACAGATACTGTTCCATAAAAATCATACTTCAGGTGGATTCCAATATCGGTTTTCCGATATAAAAACCCTGAGAGGAACACATGACAACGCAATCTATGTGAGGTAGCATCCTAAGATGACAGAGTACCCTTCGTCGTCCAGTACTTTCCTGGGGCGGAGAAACTACGACATCTTCTTCGCAGCCTCCAACACATCATCAGCGAGGATGGACATCTTGCCAAGGTCATCCCCACACCCCCACTACTGGCCTTCAAACAACCGCGCAACCTCAAACAAACCATTGTTTGCAGCAAATTACCCAGCCTTCAGAACAGCAACCACAACACCACAAAACCCTGCCAGTGTAATCTCTGCAAGACATGCCAGATCATCGACATGGACACCACCATTACACGTGAAAACACCACCCACCAGGTACGCGGCGCATACTCGTGCGACTCGACCAATGTAGTCTACCTCATACGCTGCAGGAAAGGATGTCCCGAAGCGTGGTACATTGGCGAGACCATGCAGACACTGCGACAACGAATAAACGGGCATCGTGCGACTATCAACAGGCAGGACTGTTCCCTTCCAGTTGGGGAACACTTCAGCAGTCAAGGACATTCAGCCTCTGATCTCCGGGTCAGCATTCTACAAGGAGGCCTTCAGGAGACGCGACAACGCAAAATTGCTGAGCAAAAACTTATAGCTAAGTTCCGCACGCATGAATGCGGACTCAACCGGGATCTGGGATTCATGTCGCATTACATTCGGCCCCCACCAACAAGCCTGGACTTGCAGAGGCCTACCGACTGAACTGGCTTGGGACAATTCACACCTCTTTAACCTGGAGTTACCTCTCTCTCTGCATCTTTGATGATTTGATTGCCTGCAGGTGCTCGCATTCCGGGGCATCTCTGACTGTGTCTATATAAACATTTCTGGAACAAGCCTTTCCATTCACCTGAAGAAGGAGCCGTGCTCCGAAAGCTCGTGTTTGAAACAAACCTGTTGGACTTTAACCTGGTGTTGTAAGACTTCTTACTGTGCTCACCCCAGTCCAACGCCGGCATCTCCACATCACAGGTAGCATCCTGACATTGACAGGAAAGCCAACTTAATTGATAAGTATATTCAATGCTGATTAATGAAATAGTGGCACACATATGTAGTGCTAATATATCGGAAGTCTTAATGTGGAACATAAGTACATAGTCTCGAGATTTCAAATATGCATATAACCATGTCAACACTTTCGATATTTAACTGCTGGGTATTCGGAACTCAGAAGAATCCTTCACCACAAAAGTGACAAAATATTTGTGACACATCTGCAACAATTCGGCCAACTAATTAGCCAATATTGGATGTGATTACGCGTTGGACAATATTTGTTAAATCATGTACACGCATTATGCCTCTTACAGCTCAACAAAATAACTGGCGATTACTTCACCTAGCTAATTTCTTGACTAATCATGGTCAAGCTCCCTGGATGTTACGATAAACTTTGTAATTCCTCCGCAAATCTGAACCGACAGTCCAAGCACAGAGCAATTGATCCTTGCACTATATAAACTGATATACTCCCCTAAAACATTTCTTTTCATTCACGGAATGAGGGCGTCGGTGGCTAGACAGGTATTTATTGCCCTTGCCCAATTGCCCTAAAACTGAATGGATTGCTGGGCCTTTACAGAGGGAATTAGCCATTGCTGTGGGTCTGGAGCCATTTGTGGGCCAGCCGGTGCAAGGATGGCAGACCTCCTTTCGAACGGACATTAGTGAAGCAGAAGGGTCTGACCTACAAATGAATCGTTTTCCTTACCATCCAAGTTTTGTACTACAACAGGACGATTAAGTTGATTTCACAGTAAATTTTCAGAACCTTAAAATTTATTTTGTGGGCTGTTTTCTGAACTTAACACTTTACTGCTTGACGATTGCTCCTCGACCAACTTAATTGTGTTATGTATCGGATAAATGAAGCTGAAATATGTCGAGGATCGAAAATGAAGCGGAAGAACTTTCAACAATGAACGGCTACAAAACCTTCGCCACACCTGATCCACAAATACCAACATTGTACAGAACTATTACGATTATCAAAAGCGAAATTGTCGATTTTCAAGATCAGACTTTCTCCTTCGATTCCGTTGCTTTGCTGCATCAGTTCGCATCCGGATTTATGTTCATTTGTAATGATATTTTAGAAGTACTGCATTAAATGTTTGCCCCTGGGAATTTAAGACAACTGATAATTAAGGTACCATATCAAGCATTATTTTGATAGAGTAGCATTCTCTTGAAATGAAGCTCCAAATGTGATCGTGTCAACCTTTTCCCGTTGAATGGAGCAGCATACCGAACTCGGCATTCGTTGAGTGCTGACTGGAATAATTGTAGGTATTTTTGGCTCCGTCCAATTACGGAAGGAATGGGAACAGAACTTTTCAAATGTGCGCAAACATTAGCTTGAATGTCAAAAGTCTTTCTCCTGAGTTATTGCAGTTAGTTTTGTTACATACTTTGAAAGGTGAATACTAACTTCCGTGCAACACTTCCACTTTCTACGTGTTAGGCTTGTAATATTTTGCATGTGTATATTTTGTTCCGCTCAGAGCTTGTGAGAGCATTATTGGTACAACTTGAATCGGCATACCATTCCATACAGAAAACGTATGTTACCAGTCAAGACGAGAGCTATATTTTAGCTCTGACAACAGGGACGTTTTGCATCTCCGGAACATAAATCATTAATCAGGAGGAAAAGGTAATTGGCTGCTCCAATATTTATACTCTATTCAAAATCTTGCCGTTCATTGTGGCAGCAAACATATTCAATAAACAATCATCATTCACATCATTGCAAATTTTGCCATCCACAGCTCTATCCTCCGCCACATGCCAAGACGGTTGTCAGTCGCAACGTGGTCTATGTTCCTGCATTGGCATATTGTAGCTAAATATATGCGTTGAGTTGAATGGCAGGGCTGCTTGAATGACAGTGTTTTCCATCTATTACGAAAAATAAAACTTATGCATATATAATAGGAAATTTTTACAACCCAATATTGTTTTGCATTTCTTTCCATTTGTTTTCCAACAGTGTCTTTAGAATTGAAGGATCAGCATCACTGTTTGTCGCGAGAGTTTCTCGAAAACATTTATCTTGTTCAACACTTGTGCAGCAAAGGGATTAACGGTGCAAAATAGTAATCTCAATAAAATGCCGCTACTGTCGCTCGACAATCCTGAACATAGCGCGCTGATAGCTGAATAAACAGGTGGTGCTGTATTAACCCAGTTGTTGCACAATTCGTTTGCACAGAAAAATGCATTGATGTGAACGAGTCCGAAAATGCGTATTGCGTTAATTGGACTGTCAGTTCAACATGGTCTGCTCAGCAAATCCGACCCGGTTGATATTGTTTTTCTGTCATCGGGCGGGTGTTTCACAATACCTGTCTGTTTTCTCACCTAAAACGAATACTAATCTAAACAGGTTCATTCGCAAGAAGATTAATTACAGTTACAGATCGATTTTCAAAACAAACAGCATGTCTACAGGATATACACAAATATAAATTGAAGACGTAACCGATATAAAGTGTCATAACGTAAGAGCATATAGTGAAGCACAGTTGTGAGCAGGAACACTTCCAGCATTTAGATTTCAAACGGCTGAAAGAAACACCTACAGCTGTTATATGTCAACGTCGGTGATACACAAATTGCCATAATTGGACGAGCAAAGTTCTTCATGTATTGTGGTGATCGTTTCAGCGCCAGGAACAGAGTAGAGTCGGAATTTGCAGGGCTTTTCTTCCTTTTACCGATTTGTAAAACAGTTTTCTTGCATCTGTGAGAGATTGAAACCGCGGTAAATTGTGTGCCTAATTATCTTGTGAAGACCATAAGACGGAGGTGCAGAATTAGGCCACTTGGCACATCGAGCCTTCTCCGCCGTTCAATCTTGGCTGACAGTTTCTCATCTCCATTCTCGTGCCTTCTCCCCATAACCACTGATCCTCTTATTAAACAAGAAGCTATCTATCTCAGTCATAAAAACACTCAGTGAATGGGCCTCCAGAGCCTTCGGCGGCAAAGACTTCCACAGATTCACCATCCACCATTCAAGGCCAGAACATCCTTCCTCAGATACGGGGACAAAAACTGCTCACAATACTCCGAATGCGTTCTGACCTAAGCCTTATAGAGCCTCAGAAGTACATCCCTGGTCTTGTATTCTAGACGTCTTGACATGAATGCTAAAATTGCATTTGGCTTGTTAACTGCCGACTGAACCTGCACATTAACCTTAACCGAGTCGTGAACAAGGACTCCCAGGTCCATTTGTGCTTCTACTTTCCGAAGCATTTCCCCATTTAGAAAACAATCTATGCCTAAAGTCCTCATTCCAAAGTGCATCACCTCACACTTTTCCACATTGTATTTAATTTACCACTTCATTGCCCACTCTCCTAGCTTGTCCAAATCCTTCTGCAGCTCCTTTGCTTCCACAATACTACCTGTCCCTCTGCAGAACTTTGTAGCATCTGCACAATTAGCAACAATGCCTTCCGTACCTTCTTCCAGATCATTAATGTATATTGTAAAACGTAGTGGACACAGCATAGACCTCTGAGGCACACCAGTAGTCAGCGGTTGTCACCTTGAAAAATAAACCTTTATCCCTGCTCTCTGCGTTCTGCCAGTCATCCAGTCCAGCCAAGGAGACACACGAAAACAGTTTAGATGCATGTTCTGTTCTCTGAATAATTTTATAATAACTCAATTTAAAATTGACGTATAATCGATTATTCACATCTTCATCCTAAAATCAGGAATGTAATCAGATAAAAGACCCATGACATGATTAGGTAAGGCCTTGTGAAATGCGACTTGTGTTTCAGGACACATTTTTTCGTGGCAGCCATTCGCATAGGATGTACCGTAGTGGGTTGCAGGAAATAATTCCACAGACTAAACTGCATGAGAATAGCAGCAATAATAAACAGCATTGTTGATGAGCGCAAAAGCTCCGAAATCAGGACGAAATATACCTGTTAATTTCTGATCCAACACCATTCTATTTGTCTTCTCAATATTGGTGTGGAATATCCTCTCATGGAAACAAAATGCGTGAATCGTCGTTCTGAAGTACTAATTTAAAGTTCAATACCGTCTTCGTTTGTCTTCCATCTTCCTTCTTTAAAAGGTATATCAATAGCGATACAAATTTCAAGAAAGGATTTTACCACTGGAACAGGTTTTGAGATTGAGTGAATGCACAAGTGTCATATTTGTGCTGATTAACGTCGGGTTTTTACATATTTAGATTAAGTTTAACGTTCAAAGATCAGAAACGGGTACGAACAAATTGGCCACCGGAGAACAGGTTAATCGCAATTGAAGCAAGGTTTTAAGAAATGGTTTTAAGATTAACATTGCAATACGTTGCTTTAAATTAGGCAGATATGGAATATTAATCTGTCATCAATTTCAACCAGCAAAATAATAAAAATATTTCATCGTTTACAGAGGCATGTGTAATTTATGCTGATGATCAGTAAGTTACAAGAAAATATACCAACGTAAAGTTATTCATAAAGCCTCGAAGAGTGATGCCTGCAAACAGGAACAGGGGACATGCCGTCTTGGCGTGGTGTTTTGTTCAACGCTACATGCCAGAAATAAGACTGTGATTATATTGTTGCAAATATGTTGTACCAATGAAGATTATCAGAATGCACTTCATTCAACACCTAAATGTGAGGCAGCATGGGGCGAATCACCATGATTTCGTTGAGTTCCTAAATTCGGCTTCATTAGTATGGGTAGAATCTCTGCTCACAGGGTGTGCTTGCGAGCACATACTGCGGCAAATTAGCAATTGCATTTCCTTTGGACATTTGGTTTCAGTATAAATTCTTGACATAACTCGAAAGAATATACACCATTTGTACATTTCTTTTCAAACACTCTTCCGAATGGAACAGGATGCCAACAAAATACACCATCCACCGCCAAGGTTTATGCTTTCATCGTGTTATTTTTGCCATGCTACATGGAAACATTGAAAATGTGTTGTCTTCAGCCCGAGGCAATGGGTAAATATCGTTTCAAGTTTTGATTACATAGAACTCGTTCATTATATGTATTATTTAAATATTATTTAAATGTTTTCAGTTTTCTATTGCCTGAAATAAAACATTTCGTTGAACAGACATTCACCATCATAATTTCCGTCACTCCACAGTTCGGAAAAAATCAAAATTGTCAGTTAATAATGTAATTTTTATTTCGAGACCATCATTATCCACCCACAGTACGATCGCATCTTCGTCATGATTACTTATGAATGGTAATTTTATTTGAGGCAGCGTTGGCAAGAAATATTTTAATTTTCGAACAGAAATTGAACATAATATGGTGACATGATTGACAAACTAATTTTCTATTTTTACTGTGGTTGATTTAGTGAAATAGATATTAGCCCTACACACCTTTTATACTCCCATGCTCTTCCCTGAATTTTGTCAAGGCTTCGGTTCCTTCATCCGAGCGATTGGATTTTATAAATCAGATTTCAGAATCGTTGATAGAAACAGGTCTCTAATTCTGATGGGAATTTGTGATAGACTGTGCACGTTTGTGTATTATGGTTAATGGTTTATTTTGCCTATTCTATTTTCCTTCAGATATATGACTGTGAGGTGTGTCATTGGTGGATACCAAATACGAGTTCTTCTACGGTCCCAATGTTAGAGTTCACTTCTCCCTCTAAGTTCAAATCCGTTGTTATTTGGGTTGCATACATACTGCTGAGAAAATTCACTCGGTTCCATTTCTGTCCCAAAGCTGATTGTTTCTTGTTTAATTTCGTTAACATTACCTCAACACGTGCAGAACTCCTCGGTTTCGAAATTTTGAAAGAAGCATTCCTAAGATTCGAGCAAAACTGAGTCATCGGCGTATTTCTTTATTTTGTTCGGTGCTGAATCACATTAGAATCTTCCACGTCAGACCGTCAAAGCCATATATTAACAGTGCACGCGTCTCCTGCATTGGCAGAACCGCAAGTTTAATAACCACAAGAGAACCATATTTGAATGACCCTCAGTTTCCTCGAAATCCCGATCACATCTGGATCGTCACTGCAATGGCTTACCGTACCTGGAGTTCCAGAGTTGTGTGTCACTCCATCGTGCTCACTCGCATCATTGAAAAAGAAGCAGTAATGTGCGGGAAAGGCTTCAACAGCACGGTTTAAGTGGCGCTAAGCGAATAGCGATAGGCATCTGAATTAAGACCCAAGCTAGTCATAAAACAGGTACGTAAACGGGAATATTGAAAGAAAGATGGTAAGTTTAAAGTTCACTGGGTGTGGTGTTTGAGACATCATGTGCGAGTTCCGAATTTTGACCAGTCGGGTAGGGATGTTGCCGGTGACGAATCGAATTGGGTGGGTGCTGAATCCATGTCGGACCCTGATCTTCTGGGTTGAGAATTGCACAAACAATTGCGTGCTGGGCCCTTTCGAAGTCAGACCCGACGGGCGACGGTGTGCCAAGTTGGACGCAGGTTGGAGGTGAGAAGGTACCGAGCGAGGAGAGGCTCGAACGGGAGTGTGGCTGTTTTTTGTTTGTGTGGTGGGGAGGGATGCGTGCCAGATAGTGTTTCGGTGGGAGTGGTGGTGGAATCTGAGATCAGCATGTGTCATGAATATGGTTTGTCGGTAGCACGGTGGCGCAGTGGTTTAGCACTGCGGCCTCACGACGCCGAGGTTCCAGGTTGAGCCCCGGCTCTGGTCACTGTCCCTGTGAAGTGTGCACATGTTCCCCTTGTTTCCGTGAATTTCGCCCCCACAACCAACAAATGTACAAGCTCTCTGGATTGGCCACGCAAAATTGCCCCTTAATTGGAAAAAATGAATTGGGTACTGTAAATGTATGAAACAAAACATGGTTATTCCGACCTTGAAAGTGTTTTGATATCCAGGTAAGTCGTTCAGTACAATTATAATACTAAAACAATTCTAGCAACCCGAAATAGCGATTTTCGTTAGCTGCATAGTTCCTTGTCCAGTGCATTAATCGGACGAACTCCCAAAGTGGTTTTCTTGCGTATTACTATTTTTTCTTATGAATTTAGTGTGCCCAATTCATGTTTTTCCAATAATGGTGCAATTTTTCGTGTTCAATCCACCTATCCTGCACATCATTGGTTGTGAGGATGGAACCCAAGCAAACATGGAGACAATATGCAAACTCCACAGAAACAGTGACCCAGAGCCGGGCTCGAACCTGGGACCTCGGCGCAGTGAGGCAGCAGGGCTAACCCACAGGGCAATGGTGGTGCTCTTACTCCAGCGTATTACTGGAGCACCTCCAAGGGCCAGGCTGTTATTCTAGGAAGTTTTGCGTCGACGTTAAATTCATCCCGTAACATTTCGGAAGAGATATTTTTTCTACTTCATTGCCGCATTTTTATTATATTATTTCAATTCAATTTGGCAATTAATTTATGATAACTTGAATGTGATTAGTATGTCATCAAATGTATCCCGCCAGTTTCCTATTCTGGAATATCAATTCTTATTTAGATCGACTTACATAGGACATACAAAGTATTGCAGCTCATTGTTTTCGAATCCAGGATCATTCGCTCATTTTTCACTTTTCAGGAAAATAACCACCCATCTCCCAAACATGATACCAACTTAAATCAATAGGTGCATCGACAATGTTCAATCTCTTAACGAAACATATGATTAGTTGTGAAAGTGAACTCTGTTATATTCAAACTTTTAATCCAAATAATCAGGGTGAACACCTTGAAAGTCGTCATCATGCTGTACCATTGCTCTTGCGCGTTTTCATTTCGCTTCCGTAATTTTTGCTGCTGAGTTTTAATCCTGTTGTATTAAAGTACGTGAACGTACTTTTTTAGGATGCCTGCTTCAATGATTGTTTTATTTTCTTCACAGCACTGGCATAAAGCCGTTGCAATATTGAATTTCAGAACTACAGTTCCTTCTTTATTTAATTTTAGCTTTTCCTCTGCAAAATGTAGACGTCATTGGTTTTAAGTTTCTCCAGTTTAGTGCATCGCTCGAAATGTCATTCTCAAAAGTTTGTCTCATTGCTGACCATTTCAAGACTCTGGGTAATATCCGTAAAAAAAGTTTTATTGGCTACCTGAGTGAGACGTCGTACATCCACACATATGGCGCTGGAGATATATTTCGGGCGGAAACGAGAAATGTGTGGCACTATAATATTTGATGTTCAAAACTTCATTTCATATTTAGATCAGAAGATGTGAACGAAACTAAAAATGCTTGGTTGTTCAAGAGGAGTACGGGAACGATTTAACTCGCACTATGTTTTTGTTCCATGTAAATATCTTGCTTTGCATTCATAGAACATAGAACAGTGCAGCACAAAACAGGCCCTTCGGCCCTCGATGTTGTGCCGTGCAATGATCACCCTACTCAAACCCACGTATCCACCCCATACCCGCAACCCAACAATCCCCCCCATTAACCTTACACTACGGGCAATTTAGCATGGTCAATCCACCTAACCCGCACATCTTTGGACTGTGGGAGGAAACCGGAGCACCCGGAGGAAACCCACGCACACACGGGGAGGACGTGCAGACTCCAAAAAAACAGTGACCCAGCCGGGAATCGGACCTGGGACCCTGGAGCTGTGAAGCATTTATGCTAACCACCATGCTACCGTGCTGCCCCACCACCATGCTACCGTGCTGCCCATGCTATTCGTGCGCGAGTTTGAAGAATACACGTCTCTGGGCTCACTTAATCCTTTCACATCTCCTTGGCAGTCCCTCAGCTCTGGAATGAAGACAATGAACGGATCAGCCCATTCATTCTAAACAATAACAAAAATAAATAAATCATCTATTAGAGTTTGAGGCCAAAACGTGTATCGCATCTATGGATGCTTATGCGTGTCACAATATAAAAACAAATCTTCATCCGAGGGAACAATTGCAGACAAAGAGCGCAGTTTAAGTAACGTCAGTAATGTGATGTAAATTGGTCAGATGCGGAGGAACATTAAGATCTCGCAAAAAAATGTTTTTTTAAATCCTGACTGGTTGATTTGGCTTTCCGAAGATGAGCAGTCGGAGTAATACTTCGGACTTGTTACCCCTTCACATCAACTTAGTATTCGAAATAATAATGTCTATATATTGGCGAAGGCACCATGCGTCAAACTATCAGTATGGCATTACTGTTATGGATTGAGTGACTTTTGTTTGATGCAACATAATGCAGCACAATGTGAATTTAGCGCAAAGTACATTATCGGTTTAGGGAACTGAGTTAATCATGTTGGAATGAAGATCTGGAAACCAAATCTTACTCAAAGCCTTTTTTTAAATTTCCATTGAAATCGTCCGGTGTGAACTGCCGTATATTGCTGCACCATATTTACGTCAGAATGCGCCCACAACGACCAATCAATATGCAGTAATGTTGTGGCACATTCTTCTGACATATAAGATGAGTTAAAACAGTGCAACATTGAAACAGGAACGCCCACTCAAATAAAAGACTACCACCATCCGCATTAAGACTGCCGAAATCGGCATTCACTTCATCAACTTTCCTTCTGAAATGTCAATTACAGTCTTTTTCGCTCGGCTTCCTTCGAGAAGAAATATTGAATGATATATCAGTTATAAAATAATAACTTCTCAATCAGCTCTCTTCCTGTTTTCTTCCAGTTTGCCTGCTGTTAAAGGGCAGGACAAACAAATCATTGAAACATTACACAACATGATATAGTGATGATGCACTTTTGCTCATCGACACAAATAACTTGTTTCATAGAATTTACAGTGCAGTAGGAGGCCATTTGGCCCATCGAGTCTGCACCAGCTCCTGTAAAGGACACCCTACCCAATATTAACACCTACACCCTATCCCCATAACCCAGTAACCCCACCCAACACTAACGGCAATTTTGTACACTAAGGGCAATTTCTCATGGCCAGTCCACCTAACCTGCACATCTGTGGACAGTGGGAGGAAACCGAAGCATCCTAAGAAAACCGACGCACACACGGGGAGGTGTGCAGAGTCCGCACAGACAGTGACCCAAGCCGGAATCGAACCTGGACCCTGGAGCTGTGAAGCCATTGCTTTTATATTTGAATTCCATGAAAAAAACTCTTTCTCGGGATTGACAAGGTCCAGCCTAGTCATCCACAGCAAACAGTACCCAACAAATTTGACAGAGATGGACAAAATAATTATCATGTTTGTCAAAGACGTTGCCGATGACGTGCCCCAGGACGACAATGATAAATATGCATGACATAAATAATAGTCATATAACAGTCACAAGCAGAAAAAGTATTTCAACACCAGGTTGCAGTCCAACAGGTTTGCTTCGAATCACTAGCTTTCGTAGCACTGCTCCTTCCTCAGGTTCCTGAGTGAGGAACCGTGTTCCGAAAGATAGCGATTTGAAACGAACATGTCGGATCTTAACCTGGTGTTGTAAGACTTGTTACTGTGCTCACCCCAGTCCAACGCCGGCTTCTCCACATTATGGTCACAGTCAAACATCGGAGGAAAGCTAATCTCTCATGTTCGGACAGGTTCCAAGAAAAGTGAGAACCGGTAACTTCGGAGAGTTTTCCTCAATGAAGCATTTTAGAAATACCTAGGTGTTGCATCTTTGAAAGATTTCTAACAATGTTGCAAATTATATGCCTGATTATGTTATAATCAGGACAATGGACAAAAACACATCTCACACAGGAAAGTTTGCATCCAATAATGTTTATTCCCTGACTTAATTAATGAAATGCAATTGAACATGGACGGATAGTGGGCTATATGTACTGGCCATTCCTTTATTATGACCGATAATAGAAATTGAAAAGTATTTCTGTCTCTATTCGTCGAAGCCCTTGTGTATTGCATTCCTAACTCGTCAGGTGAACGATTTTGACGACGATTCAACTTCAGCAGCCTCAAAATTAGCCCGCACCCTGCGCGAAGCGAAGAAATAATCATACCTAACTCTTCGAGGAACGTCAGTGTAGTTCAGCGCTACAGAAGAACGCATCACAGAGCTGTAAACGGAGACGTGTCTGAATACACGTAAAATTAAAAAAAAAATCACTTATTCAACTGCATTTAACAGATATTCCGAACCGTCCCGCCGCAAAATCCACTTGTTATGACTTTGTGTCTACATTTATTGCGTGTTGGAGGGAAGAAAAGTCGTGGTGGTGGGGTGGGGTTGGGATTCGGTTGGGAAGATAAAGACGTAACTAAAACTATTTTGGTGGAACGTTGCTATAACCATTACTCACCATCTTCTTTGGACTTCATTTTTTCCTCTGTTGAAGTGCATTACCAATAGTGGGAATAAAAAAGGGAAATTTGTACAGATATAGCAAGTTTTTTGAGAGTTAGTGTGCCTCTGCGGCCGGCGCTTTTGAGAAGAGATACAGCTGAGGGTTGGACACATTTAAATTCCAGATATTCGTTTTGGAGATACAAGTAAACAGAACGGCCATTGAATTGACACAGTACATGTTCACCTCAATTACAGCTCTATTTATGAATCACATTGTTCATCTACCAATGCTTGGAGTTGCTTGAATACTCTTGGAAATGGAACAAAGAGGAATAACCACTAGCAAGTCTCAGGACAACTAATACATTCGGTCGTTATGTTGAGGTAATTATTTTCATCCTGTTGGCAGGACGGAACAAAAATGTGTTCGACTACAATTATGCATGTATTGAGGATGAGTGTTACTGAAACAAGTCACAAGGGATCGAGCAAAATGGAAATATTGCCGTTTTCTAACATTCAGATGTGGGAAGGAGGTTCCCGATAGCGGGCGAGCCCAGGACCAATAGTCACAGTATAAGACAAAGCAGAAAATACCTATGCCAAAGATTAGAAAATGAAATTAAATGGAAAATGGAACAATGAGGAGTAACCATTATCAAGTGTCAGTACAACTAATACATTGGGTCGTTTCGTTGACGTAAGTATTTTCATCCTGTTGGCAGAACGGAAGAGAAATGTATTCGGCTACAATTATGCATGTATTGAGGACGAGTGTTGCTGAAACAAGACACAAGGGATAGAGAAAAATGGAAATATTGCCGTTTTCTAATATTCAGATGTGGGAAGGAGGTTCCCAATCGCGGGCGAGCCCAGGACCAATAGTCACAGTATAAGACACAGCAGAAAATACTTATGACAAAGATTAGAAAATGAAATTAAATGGAAAATGGAACAATGAGGAGGACCCACTCGCAAGTGTCAGGACAACTAATACATTCGGTCGTTTCGTTGACGAAATTATTTTCATCCTCTGGGCAGAACGGAACAGAAATGTGTTCGGCAACAATTATGCTCACTTATGATCACTTGTCATTGGGGACTTCATAGTTAGAGGAACAGACAGGAGGTTCTGTGGGAACGAAAGAGACTCACGGTTGGTGTGTTGCCTCCCAGGTGCCAGGGTTCGTGATGTCTCTGATCGTGTTTTTGAGATCCTTAAGGGGGAGGGGGAGCAGCCCCAAGACGTGGTCCACATAGGTACCAACGACATAGGTAGGAAGAGAGATGGGGATTTGAGACAAAAATTCAGGGAGCTAGGGTGGAAGCTGAGAGCTAGAACAAATAGAGTTCTTATCTCTGGGTTGTTACCCGTGCAACGTGCTAGCGAAATGAGAAATAAGGAGAGAGAGGAGTTGAACACGTGGCTACAGGGATGGTGCAGGAGGGAGGGTTTTGGTTTCCTGGATAATTGGGGCTCATTCTGGGGTAGGTTGGACCTCTACAAACAGGATGGTCTTCACCTGAACCAGAGGGGTACCAATATCCTGGGGGGGGGGGGAGATTTGCTAGTGCTCTTCGGGGGGTTTAAACTAATTCAGCAGGGGTATTGGAACCTAAATTGTAGTCCCAGTGTACAGGATGTTGAGAGTAGTGAGGTCAGGGATAGGGTTAAAAGTTCGAAAGAGGGCACAGGCAAGCAAGACGCTGCTTTGAAGTGTGTCTACTTCAACGCCAGGAACATCCGGAATAAGGTGGGTGAGCTTGCAGCATGGGTTGTTACCTGGGATCTCGATTTTGTTGTGATTTCGGAGACATGGGTAGAGCAGGGACAGGAATGGTTGTTGCAGGTTCCATGATTTAGATGTTTCTGTAAGAACATAGAAGATGGTAAAAGAGGGGGGGGGGGGGGGTTGTGGCATTGTTAATCAAGGAACGTATTACGGCGGTAGAAAGGACGTTTGAGGATTCGTCTACTGAGGTAGTATGGGCCGAGGATAGGAACAGGAGAGGAGAGGTCACCCTGTTGGGAGCTGTCTATAGACCTCCGAATAGTTCCAGAGATGTAGAGGAAATGATTGCAAAGATGATTCTCGACAGGAGCGAGAGTAACAGGGTAGATGTTATGGGGGAGTTTAACTTTCCAAATATTGACTGGAAATACTATAGTTCGAGTACTATAGATGGGTCAGTTTTTGTACAGTGTGTGCAGGAGTGTTTTCTGACACAGTATGTAGACAGACCAACAAGGGGCGAGGCCACATTGGATTTGGTACTGTGTAATGAACCCGGCCAGATGTTAGATTTAGATGTAGGTGAGCACTTTGGTGATAGTGATCACAACTCGGTTATGTTTACTTTAGCAATGAGCAGTGATAGCTATATACCGCAAGGCAAGAATTATAGCTGGGGGAAAGGCAATCATGATGCTATTCGGCAAGATTTAGGATGTATAGGATGGGGAAGGAAACTGCAGGGGATGGGTACAATCGAAATGTGGAGCTTTTTCAAGGAACAGCTACTGCATGTCCTTGATACGTATGTACCTGTCAGGCAGGGAGGAAGTTGTCGAGCAAGGGAACCGTGGTTTACTAAGAAAGTTGAAGCACTTGTCAAGAGGAAGAAGAAGGCGTATGTTAGGATGAGACATGAAGGCTCAGTTAGGGCACTTGAGAGTTACAAGTTTGCCAGGAAGGACCAAAAGGGAGAGTTAAGAAGAGCGAGTAGAGGACACGAAAAGTCGTTGGCGGATAGGATCGAGGAAAACTCTAAGGCTTTCTATAGGCATATCGAGAACAAAAGAATTGCTAGATTAAGATTAGGGCCAATCAAGGATAGTAGTGGAAAGTTGTGTGTGGAATCAGAGGAGATAGGGGAAGCGTTAAATTGATATTTTTCGTCAGTGTTTACACTGGAGAAAGACAATGTTGTCGAGGAGAATACTCAGGTTCAGTCGACCAGGATAGATGGAATTGGGGTTCAAACGGAGGAGGTGTTAGCAATTTTGGAAAATGTCAAAATAAATAAGTCCCCTGGGCCAGATGGGATTTATCCTAGGATTCTCTGGGAAGCCAGGGAGGAGATTGCAGAGCCTTTGTCCTTGATCTTGTAATCAAATGAAATGAAAATCGCTTATTGTCACGAGTAGGCTTCAATGAAGTTACTGTGAAAAGCCCCTAGTCGCCACATTTCTTCGCCTGTCCGGGGAGGCTGGTACGGGAATCGAACCGTGTGCTGGCCTGCTTGGTCTGCTTTATACGCCAGCGATTTAGCCTTGTGAGCTAAACCAGCCCCATCTTTATGTCGCCTTTGTAGACAGGAATAGTGCGGGAAGATTGGAGGATAGCAAATGTTGTCCCCTTGTTCAAGAAGGGGAGTAGAGACAACCCTGGTAATTATAGACCTGTGAGCCTTATTTAGATTGTGGGTAAAATGTTTGAAAAGGTTATAAGAGATAGGGTTAATAATCATCTTGAAAAGAACAAGTTGATTAGCGATAGTCAACACGGTTTTGTGAAGGGTAGGTCATGCCTCACAAACCTTATTGAGATTTTTGAGAAGGTGACCAAACAGGTGGATGAGGGTAAAGCGGTTGATGTGGTGTATATGGATTTCAGTAAGGCGTTTGATAAGGTTCCCCACGGTAGGCTATTGCAGACAATAAGGAAGTATGGGATTGAAGGTGATTTAGCGGTTTGGATCAGTAATTGTCTAGCTGAAAGAAGACAGAGGGTGGTTTTTGATGGCAAATGTTCATCCTGGAGTTCAGTTACTAGTGGTGTACCGCAAGGATCTGTTTTGGGGCCACTGCTGTTTGTCATTTTTATAAATGACCTGTAAGAGTGTGTAGAAGTATGTGTTAGTAAATTTGCAGATAACACGAAGGTCGGTGGAGTTGTGGATAGTGCTGAAGGATGTTATATGATACAGAGGGACGTAGATAAGCTGCAGAGCTGGGCTGAGAGGTGGCAGATGGATTTTAATGCGGAAAAGTGTGAGGTGGTTCACTTTCGAAGGAGGAACAGGAATGCAGAGTACTGGGCTAATGTCAAGATTCTTGGTAGTGTAGATGAACAGAGAGATCTCGGCATCCAGGTACATAAATCCCTGAAAGTTGCCACACAGGTTAATAGGGCTGTTAAGAAGGCATATTGTGTCCTTGCCTTTATAAGCAGGGGGATTGAGTTTCGGAGCCACAAGGTCATGCTGCAGCTTTATATAACTCTGGTGCGGCCACACCTGGGGTACTGCGTGCAGTTCCGGTCACCACATTATAGGAAGGATGTGGATGCTTTGGAAAAGGTTCAGAGGAGATTTACTAGGATGTTGCCTGGTATGGAGGGAAGGTCTTACGAGGAAAGGCTCAGGGACTTGAAGTTGTTTTCGTTAGAGAGGAGAAGGCTGAGAGGTGACTTAATAGAGACATATAAGATAGTCAAATGGTTATATAGGGTGGACAGTGAGAGTCTTTTTCCTCTGATGGTGATGACCAACACGAGGGGAAATAGCTTTAAATTGAGGGGTGGTAGATATAGGACAGATGTCAGAGGCAGTTTCTTTGCTCAGAGAGTAGTAGGGGTGTAGAAGTGGATTACATTTGGAACTTCGCTGATAGGGTTAATATAACAGTTCTGAAAAGCTCTGTGAAAAAGATGTCAACAGGTCAAGGGATGAAATAAAGGGAGCGTGTTCTGACCGGCATCTGTGAAAGCAGAGATGTCAGAAGGTCATGGGATGGAAAAAGGGGAGTGTGGCTTTAGTACTATTTAATGTTCTGACCCGCATCTGTGAAAGCAGAGAGGTCAAAAAGTCAAAGAATGGAATGAATGGGAAGCGTTACTTTATTGCGGAGATAGCGCAATTAAGCTCGTTTGACCAGTTGAAACAAATAAACATTGGCCATGGGATAAGAAAAACCTTTGTAATAGCATTAATAGTGATTTGTGCTAATGATTATGTCAAAAATAACCTCCCGACCTCGAAGAATAATTCCATATATGTACATGTTCTGGATCCTTGCCAAATCATAGGTGTATCTAGGAATTTAAGGGGACCACCCCTAAGCTGTAAAATGTATAAAAATACAGTCCTTATTCTGGGATTTTGGCACTTCTCGAAGGTGGTTACCCGACTGCTTAGAGATTTGTCCCGGCCGTGAATAAACGAATATTCGTTACTGACGTGTTCGAGTGTTTTACTTCTGGACTGACGATCAGATACGTGAAAGCGCAATTCACAGGGGCGTGGATCGCCCTGCCTGCAACAGTAGTAGACTCGCCAACTTTAAGGGTATTTAAGTGGTCACTGGATAGACATATGGATGAAAATGGAATAGTGTAGGTCAGATAGACTTCAGATGGTTTCACAGGTCGCCGCAACATCGAGGGCCGAAGGGCCCGTACTGTGCTGTAATGTTCAATGTTCTATATTCTATGCATGTATTGAGGACGAGTGTTGCTGAAAGAAGACACAAGGGATAGAGATAAATGGAAATATTGCCGTTTTCTAATATTCAGATGTGGGAAGGAGGTTCCCGATAGCGGGCGAGCCCAGGACCAATAGTCACAGTATAAGACAATGGGGAAAATACTAATGACAAAGATTAGAAAATGAAATGAAATGAAAACAAATTAGAACATAACACGGCAGTGACTGATGGATATGAGACTATGACAGGTGACGACCTTGAGGTGATTGTTGTAGAACATAGAACATAGAACATTACAGCGCAGTTCAGGCCCTTCGGCCCTCGATGTTGCGCCGAATCGTCAAACCATTGTAAAGCCCATCTACACTATTCCCTGATCGTTCCTATGTCTATCTAATGACCATTTGAATGCCCTTGGTGTTGGCGAGTCCACTACTTTTGCAGGGGGGGAATTCCACCCCTTACTACTCTCTGAGTAAACTACCTAACTCTGACATGTGACCTATATCTATCTCCCCTGAATTTAAAGCTATGTCCCCTCGGGCTAGAAATTACCATTCAAGGAAAAAGGCTCTCACTCTCCACCCTATCTAATCCTCTAATCATCCTGTATGCCCAAATTAAGTTACCACTTAATCTTCTTGTCTCTGACAAAAACATACTTAAGTCCCTCAACCTTCCCTCATAAGGTATTCCCTCCACACAAGGCAACATTCTGGTGAATCTCCTCTGCACCCTTTCCAATGCGTCCACATCCTTCCTATAATGTGGCGACCATAATTGCACGCAATACTCCAAATGCGGCCGCACCAGCGTTTTGTACAGTTGCAACATGACCTAATGGCTCCAAAACTCAATCCCTCTACAAATAAAAGCTAACACAACGTATGCCTTCTTAAGAACCCTCTCAACCTGGGTGGCAACTTTCAGGGATCTATGCACATGGACACCGTGATCTCTATGTTCTTCCACACTACCAAGAACCTTACAATTACTACAGTACTCTGTCTTCCTGTTATTCCTTCCAAAATTAATCACCTCACACTTTTTTGCATTAAACTCCGTTTGCCACCTCTCAGCCCAGCTCTGCAGCTTATCTTTGTCCCTCTGTAACTTGTAACACCCTTCCGCACTTTCCACAACCCCAACGACTTTAGTGTAATCTGCAAATTACACCCATCATTCTACGCCCTTCTCCGGGTCATTTATAAAAATGACAAACAGAAGTGGCCCCAAAACAGATCCTTGTGGTGTACCACTAGAAGCTGGAGTCCAGTCTGAAAATTTGCCATCAACCAGGACCTTTTGTCTTCTTCCAGGCAGCCAATTTTTTGATCCAAATCACCCTGAATCACATGCCTCCGCATTTGCTGCGTTAGCCTACCGTGGGGAACCTTATCAAACGCTTTACTGAAATCCATATGCGCCACATCAACTGCTTTACCCTCATCCACATGTTCGGTCACCTACTCAAAGTACTCAATAAGGCTTGTGAGGCACGACAGACCCGACACGAAACCATGCTGACGATTTCTAATCAATTTTTTCCTTTCTAGATGATTATACATCCTATGTCTTATAAACCTTTCTAATACTTTGCCCACAACAGAAGTAATGTTCACTAAGGAGGGAGTGGTGGGCAAACTAATGAGGGTAAAGGTAGACAAGTCTCATGGCCCTAATGGACTGCATCCTGCAGTGCTAAAATAGATGGAAGGAAAATAGCAAATGTTATAGTGATAATTTACCTAAATTCACGAGGCTCTGGGGTGGTCGCCGTGGATTGCAAATTAGCAAACGTGACACCACTGTTTTAAAAAATCAGGTAGGCAGAAAGTGGGTAATTGTGGGCCAGTTAGCTTAACTTCGGTAGTCGGGAAGTTGCTGGAATCTATCATCAAGGAAGAAATATCAAGCCATCTGGATGGATATTGTCCCATTGTGCAGGCGCAGCATGGGAAAGGGAAAATCGTGCCTAACTAATTCAGAGAGAATTACCAGTGCGGTTGATAACGGGGAGCCAATGGATGTGGTATATCTGGATTTCCAGAAAGCTTATGACAAGGTGCCACACAAAATGTTGCGGCATAAGATAGAGGTTCGTGGCATTTAGGGTAAAGGAGTGAAATGCGTAGAGGATTGGTTAATTAATAGAATCAAAGAGTCGGGATCAGTGAGTGATTCTCGGGTTGGCAATCAGTAGCTAGTGGTGTCATACAGGGATTAGTGGTGGACCCACAATTGTTCACAATTTACATAGATAATTTGGAGTTGCGGACCAAGTGCAATGTGCCCAGGTTTTCAGACGATATTAAGATGAGTGGTAAAGCAAAAAGTGCAGAGGATACCCGAAATATGCAGAAGGACTTGGGTAGGTTAAATGAATGGGCTGGGGTCTGGCAGATGGAATGCACTGTTGAGAGATATAAGTTTATCCATTCTGGTAGGAATAACAGCAAAATGGATTATTATTTCAATGATAAAATATTAAAACATGCTGCTGTGCAGAGAGACCTGCCAGTCATGCGAGTGCATGACTGGCAAAAACGTGGTTTACAGGTGCAACAGGTGATTAATATGGCAAATTGAGTTTCTGGCCTCCAATGCTGGAGGGATGGAGTTTAAGACTAGGGAGGTTATGATGCAATTGAATAAGATGTCAGTGAGGCCACACCTGGGGCATTGTGTTCTGTTTTGGTCTCCTTACCTGAAAAAAGAAGTACTGGCGCTGAACGGTGTGGAGAGGAAATTCAATAGGTTCCTCCCAGAGCTGAAGGGGTTGGATTACGAGGCGAGATTGATTACACTGGGACTGTACTCGTTGGAATTTAGATGAATGCGGGGGGGGGGGGGGGGGGGAGAATCTTATCTAGCATCTAAAATTATGAAGTGAATTGAGAGAATATATGCAGACAAATTGTTTCCACTATGGGTCAAAGCAGAACTCGTTGGCATTGCCTCAAAATAAGAGGAAGAAATTTGGGATTGAGCTGAGGTGGAACTTCTTCACTCAAAGAGTTGTGCATCTATGGCATTTCTAAGCCCAATGAAGCCGCTGAGGGTCCTTCATCCAATGTGTCAAAAATGATGGATAGTTTTTTTGAAGAAGAAAGGGATTAAGGGTTGTGGTTTGCGGGCCGGAAAGTGGAGCTCAGTCCACAAACGATCTCATTGAATGGCGGAGCAGGCTCGCGGGGCCAGATGGCCTGCTCCTGCTCCTATTTGTTATGTTGCTATGTTAGTATAAGTAAGCCACACAATCATGAGCCTGTGGAATTGTCTACAACATTAAGCAGTTGCGGTCACAAATTTGCATGTTTTCAAGACGATGTTACTTATATCTATGTGTTTAAAGCGTCCAAATGATAGGACGGGGGAGGGAGCGAGGGGCGGGAAAAGGAAACTGAGTTATGTGATTGACCCTAATTGGAATGACTGGGGAAAAGTCTGGAGGGGTCGAATGGCCTCATAGTATTCATATTTTACATGTTTCTATTTACTACAATAAAATTGATACCATCAATACATCCTAGGATTGATTAATAATGGCATACGTATGTCCTTTTGATGGAACTGAGTACAGTACTGGGAAATATAAATCACAGACCGAATGCGGAAAATCGACTGAAATCTGTTTTGTTTTATTTTTTGCTTCCCGAGTGTGGGACAGAATGTTTTGTTTACGAATCAGCCATCAGAAAATGAGCTTTTGGCAACACACGATGGCAGATTCTATCCGGTAATTGAGAAGTAATGTCAATTGTTCGCCAGGCCGACGGTCATCACAGACCATTAAAACATTCCTATAATAACTGACGAAAGAAAAGTGGAGCTGAATGTCGAGAACATATATGTTGGCAGATACAATATTTGCATCCATCTACTCCACGCAAAAACAACCTTTGTTTTCACACACACACACAAACATAGCATCTTCGTTTGATTTAAAATATTAAAACATCTGTCATTAGCGAATTGACAATGTCGATCTCCATATCTTACCTATAAGTTCGAAAGATGTTTTGCATTCTTTGAGTCCTTCATTTGCTAAAATGCAATACCAGTAAACTTTTATTCTTTGCACCCTGCATTCTCTCACTAAAATCAGTCGCCCTACGTGTGATTAAACTTATTTTTCCACAGAGCAGCTGTTTTAGAAGAAGATAATGTTAATTTACATACCGCTTATGTCCTATTGCAGTGCAATAACGAATTGGTGCCAAATATTAGAACCATAATGAACCACAACCATAGAATATACGGAGACGAAGGAGGCCAATCGGCCCATCGAGCGGACAGCGGCCTTGCAAGGGCATCCGACTGAAGTCAACACCTCCACCCTCTCCCCATTACTCCAGCTTACCGTTGGAAACGAAGGCGAAAGTTAGCATGATCAGTACACTTGACCTAAAGATTGTTGGACAGTTAACCAACTTCCAGTGATTCATTTTAAAGAAAGAATCACGTGCCTGCGAGCAAAAAATACATTGGGCGGGGTTTTCCATTTGCCAGACTAACGGCTGGATTCTCAGATTCCCCGCTCGCGTGTTTCCCGGCTCTGTGCTGTTCGCTGATGGCGGGATTTTATCCTCCAGCGTCTTGTCAATTATATTTCCCTTTTAAACCGTAACGGTTCGGTGACGGCAGGTACACGGAATGACAAACGATTTACTTTCTCCCAGTGACAGCGCAACACCACCCCCGGGGGTTTCTGACTGAGTACAGAATCCTGTTGCCAGCGAACGGCGCGCCATCGAGACGGACGCAGCTGGGGAAATCGTAGAACATAGCGCGTTGTCTTCGACATTTGAAACCGTTCGCGTCATATTATATTTAACTGTCCTAAATTTACTTTACCATCTGTTTTTCAAATAGAAATTCTGAAGTTAGGCATATATGCAAATAAGCATGCCCAAGACCAAATATTAGCTATGTGCGAGTAATGGGATTATTACTTTTAAATCGTCCAGCACTGATCGGCGTGAGAAAATAACATATGAAGTATATGCAGCTCAAATAATCGAATTGAAAAAATCTGGACTTTGGCCATAAACAGTGATCACGCGATAACGGGAATTGCAAACGGGAGCATCATTTTAATTTTTAAACACTTCGGTAACCTTTCATAATTATAAATCTTCCTGGTTACATTTCTTTTTTACGTAAATAACTTTTATTGGAATTTTTTGAAAAATATATAGCAACAGAACAAAAATAATAATAATAACAATAACAATAATAAACATGCCGCAGCACCCGTAGCAACGCATGTAACGACCCCCCAACCTCCCCCCCAACCCAATAAACAACTAAATAAATTAACAATAAGCAAATTAACATAAACAATACCGCACGGACACCCCCCCCTCCCCCCACGGTTGCTGCTGCCGCAGACCTAGTTCCTTATCGTTGAGCCAGAAAGTCGAGGAAAGGATCCCACCTCCTAAATAACCCTTATACCGACCCCGTCACGGCGAATTTGACCATCTCCAGCTTAATGAATCCCGCCATGTCATTGATCCAGGTCTCCACGCTCGGAGGTCGCTCATCTTTGCACTGCAGGAAGATCCTCTGCTGGGAACAAGGGACGCAAAGGCCAAAACATCGGCCTCTTTTGCCTCCTGCATTCCCGGCTCCACCCCAACCCCAAATACCGCGAGTCCCCAGCCTGGCTTGACCCTGGACTCTACCACCCTCGACACCGTCCTCGTCACCCCCTGCCAGAATTTCTCCAGTGCCGGGCATGCCCAAAACATATGGGCATGGTTCGCTGGGCTCCCCAAACACCTAATGCACCTATCCTCAACGCCAAAGCACTTGCTCATCCTCGTCCCGGACATATGAGCCCTGTACAGTACCATGAACTGGATGAGGCTACGCCTCACACTTGAAGAGAAGGAGTTCACCCTCTCCAGGACGTCCGCCCATGTCCCCTCCTCAATCTGCTTCCACAGCTCAACTTCCCACTTAGCCTTCAGCTCCTCTACCGACTCCTCCTCCACCACCTGCATCACCTGGTAGATGTCACCTTCCCATACCTGACCCACACCCCCGAAATCACCCTTACCCCCTGCGGGGTTCGCGAAGGGATCCCCTCCACCTGCCACCTGGCTAACGCCTTGATCTGAAGGCACCTGAACATATTCCCTGGGTGCGAGCTCACCTTCTCCTCCAGTTCACCAGGCTCGCAAACCTCCCATCAATGAACAGGTCTCCCAACTTCCTAATGCCCGCCCTGTGCCACCCCAGGAACCCACCATCAATGTTCCCTGGGACAAACCGGTCGTTGCCCTGCAGCGGGGCCTCCACCTAGCTCCTCCAATTCCCCCCTGTGTCCCCTACACTGCCCCCAAATTTTGAGGGCAGCCGACACCACCGGGCTCGTAGTGTACTTCTTTAGAGGGAGCGGCAACGGCACCGTTTCCAGTGCCTTCAGGCCCGTGCCTTCACAGGACGACATCTACAGCCGTTTCCATGCTGCACCCTCCCCAACCATTACCCACTTGCGTACCATGGAGACATTAGCCGCCCAATATTACCCAGAGAGGTTGGGCAGCGCCACCCCCCCCCCCCCTCTATCCTTGCCCCGCTCCAAAAAGACCCTCCTCACCCTCGGAGTCCCGTGCGCCCAAACAAATCCCAGAATGCTACTGTTCACCCTCCTAAAAAAGGCCCTCGGAATGAAAATGGGGAGGCACTGAAACAAAAACAAAAACCTCGGGAGCACCGTCATTTTAATAGACTGTACTTTACCCGCCAACGACAGCGGCAGCATGTCCCACCTTTTAAACTCCTCCACCATCTGCTCCACCAATCTAGTAAAATTAAGTCCCACAACTCCTAGCCACCTGAACCCCCAGGTACCTAAAACTCCTCACTGCCCTCTTTAGCGGGACCTTGTTACATTTCGGTCATTTTCCTTCATCACTGCCATTGAATAGTGCAAGCTAATTGTGTTAATGTCCATTTGATTGGCATTGACTCACATACATCCATCATTACGCCTTTCCCTCTTATGACACATCAAAGGAAATTGATGTCGAAAAAAGGCAAACCCGTTGTATTACACTCAATTCTTTGTGACTTCATGGAAGGTAGTCACGCTGTGTCTTTCCCACGATGAAAACCTTACAACTCCGTAGCGTGAAACAGATGACACTGATGAAGGCATTTCACTCCATTCTTTTTAACATATCTGTTAAATAATTCCTGAAGAATATGTGGGGATAGTGCAGCACAGTGGTGCAGTAGTGATCAGTGCTGCCTCACGGTACTGAGGGCCCAGGTTTGATCCAGGCCCTCGGTCACTCCCAATGTGGAGTTTGCACATTCTCCCCGTGTTTGCGGGGGTTTCGCCCCCAAAGCCCAAATATGTGTGGGCATGGTGGATTTGCTACGCCAGATTGCCCCTTAATTGGAATATAAAAAATGTATTGGATGTTCTAATTAAAAAAAAAACATATATATGTGAGGATGGGTAGCACATTCGTGATGAAGATCTTCACTGTTGGCGTCTCCATGCTCACCAGGCGTAAGTACGCCTTGAAATATGCTTTGTTTTGCAATTATAATGCAAAATTATTGAAAACCATGAACGAGATCATTAACAGGACACATTCAATGATTGATCTATTGTCTCTGAGGCGCCATTGATAAGACATTTCCAGATTAATTTAAAAATTCTAGTACCCTTTTGCTTTGTTTTCAGCTCTTCTTCTGTAAAATTGATGTCATTTATTTGCAGATTCAATCTCAAAATTTATCGCCAATGAACTCCTTCCTCAAAGAAAGCCCTCCCGTTCCAGACAGGTAGCACAGCAAATACCTATCTGGACAATATAATAATTGATTTTTCATAATCAATTTTTCAGAACGCTTGATGATACTTTTCACCCGCAGTAATGATTGCCATTAATTACAGGAACTGTTTCATGGAGGCTTCCAACTCGAGTTGTTTTGCGATCTGCGTCTGCAACAGGTAACATTCTTGTCATGAATGTGTGCGAACGTATGTTGAATAAATATTTATTTTCTCACTTAAATCTTTCAAGTCTTGATGGCAGTCAATGAGGTCTGAAATTGGACAAATGAGCAGATCAGCACCTTCATATTGACCAGATGATCTGACGTTTAAATGGAGCATAGAGCGCAACAATATGTATGTACTTCAAAACATGTTTGTTAGCCTTACACGTTTTTTTCACCCAAATTATGAAAGGACACACGATACAGGTATTGGGATATTTGAACGATTTCTAAAAAATATTTTTGTTCCGTGTTTGAAATTTAATTGTAAACTTTACATAAAAAACAGGAAAAACACACGAATTGACAGGAATTTGAAATGAAACGAAATGAAAATCGCTTACTCACGAGTAGACTTCAAATGAAGTTACTGTGAAAAGCCACGGTGGTTCAGGCAGTCAGATAGAAGCAATCTATCCCTGCAAGGCTTCTTCCTGTTTGCCAGGTCCGTATTTTCCTTGGGTTATATCACACCCTCTCCCCTGCCATCCACGGCCCTCACTGTCTTCTCCCCTTTCTTTGTCATCTTATTTCGTGACTTGGACCGAATGTTTAATTAAAGAAAATACTTGTGTTAAAAAGTACTTGGACATTCGTGCATAAACAGTTGAGCAGGGGTTTTTGGGCGATAATTTCGAGCGACTCCTTCCTCAGCATTTGAAGTAGAGGCAGACATGTTCTGTTGGCCTAAATCGTTAGCATGCAAATCTCCAAGTTCTTTAGGATTTTGTTTGGTTCCACAGCATACAAGAGCTGAAAAACCGATTGGAGTTTGAAATTATATTTTCGAAATAAATCTGCATTGCTCTTCATTTCATACACTTCTAACTTTGGTGTTAGCAATATCCCAGTTTTAAATGCCAAGTGGAAGAAAACTGAATAATTCGAATATACCTGGGAATTGAATTGACTATTTTTCCTGCATAATCATGAACTTATTTCAAAGCTGAATAAGCAGATTACCCATGATGAATTATGACAGTTAAGGTATAATTATTAATGCAGTGTCTGCACATGGCGTGTGTTTGTTTTAATCGAGGCTTCCGGAATTTTCTGGTCCAATTCAACTACAAATTTCCATGGCACCCATTCTGTAAAGAAGATTGTGGAAATAATCCATAGTAAACTATCACGCATTCAGAACAGGAATTAATAAAATTCCAATATATATTTCTTGGTCAAAACATTACAGCTATAACCCACGAGACCCCACTCACTGCCACCAGAATCAGGAGAGGACAAGTTTCATGCGCCTGCGACAAGGCTAAGCAGTGAAGTGAACTTAATTCGATTTGAGAAGGAAAAACAAAAGCAAATTGCGTTATATTGCCACTGTGAAATTTTTATTCCTTAAGTCTTATCCTTCCTACATTGCTATGATTTTGTCCTATATTTTGCAGGAAACATTTAGCGTGCACAGCCAAAATCTGACAATACGACAAGGTTTACGTCAGGTTTTCTAAAAATGTTACCAGAGCTGAATCACATTCAGCTTAGCGTTAGCATTGTCCTTAACGTTATCAGGATTGTTGCCGGGGAATGATGTCTCACCGCTCAGACCAGCATTAATGTACTGCGAACCGGAGCGCGCCGCTCTCACTCGGGAGAATGTCTCGCTCAATAATCTGCAAGACAGAAACAATCTTCTAATTTTAGGCCCAGCGTAGAATTGACCTAAAATTGGTAAGTAATGTGTCCCCAGTAAATGATTCCCGGTATTCCAGGATCAGATAACCGTCCCAGAACAGGGATATTAGGTGATTTATTCAGAGGGGAATGTGGGCAGAGGCGACCGCTGAATGAAGTTTGGTTAGCGGCCACTTATGTCCCTTTAATACCACTCATTACTTGGGCTGAGGGATGTAGCCGATGTTCCTTATATTCCTGGCTCCGAATTTTGTGCCGTTTCCCTCATGGCACAGTAATCCCTCCCCCACAAACATTTTTTAAAAATAAATTCGGTGTACCCAATTATTTTTCCAATTCTGGGGCCAATCCACCTACCCTGCATATTTTTGAGTTTTGGGTCGAAACCCACGCAAACACAGGGAGAATCTGCAAACTACACACGGGAAATGACCCGGAGCCGGGATCGAACCTGGGACCTCAACGCCGTGATGCAGTAATGCTAACAGGTGCGCCACCGTGCTGCCCCGATAAACATATGTTCAGAGTACAATTGTTAAATAGCTAAAAACCTAATTTGGGACTAGGGTGTTGGTCCAACCGACGAATCGCACGTTCAAAGTTAATTAGCGGGGCGATTCTGAAATAGGAAATAACCTGTTGTCACGATTCGGCTTCAGTAAATTAACTATGAAAAACCCCTCGTCTCGACATTCTTGGGAAGCTGGCACACGAATCGAACTTTGTTGCTGGCCTACTTGGCCTGCTTTAAAAGCCAGCGATTTAGCCCAGTGAGCTATGGCGATTGGACAAGAGTGAAGCGTATTTTTTGGGGGGTATCAGCCACAATGATGATGTTTACGTTCTCTATTATAATGATATAATTTCCTGAAAGGCCATACATCAATGTGAATAGCTAAAATGCCCATTCACTAATATTAGGCAAGTTCCTACCGTGGCGCTGGTTATTGGTAAACTGAACAACATGCAGCTTAATTTACTCATGAGGCCCCTGCAATACTGGCTTAGCACACTGAGCTAAATCGCTGGCTTTTCAGGCAGACCAAGGAGGCCAGCAGCACGGTTCAAATTCCCGTACCAGCCTCCACGAACAGGCGACTAGGGAATTTTCACAGTAACTTCATCGGAAGCTTACTTGTGAAAATATGCGATTTTCATTTCATTTTGTTTTCATTTTGAATGAAATGAAATGAAAAATGAAAATCGCGTATTGTCACGAGTAGGCTTCAATGACGTTACTGTGAAAAGCCACTGTGATTTTTATACTGCAATCACGCAAAGGCACAGTAAGGTTCCTGACAGCCTGTCCTATTTGCCACAAATCAAAGGCATTTATGAAGTTACATGAATTAATCAGATAGCCGGTTACAAACTTGGGTGCTTGAGTCGTAACTATCAAAAAAGGACACGCACGGACAAGAACACGCAATAACAGACACTTAAACAGTTCGTTCTCGCTGTTTCCAGCCTGCTGACCGCCTCTCTTATGGACTGAACTCATTAACAATAGACCACTGTATGCTGCAGCCGATGCCGGTGTTATGAAGTTACATTGTGTGCCTTGTGTTCCGTACTATGCGCTTTATTTTATTTCCTTCTCAATTCACGCGCTCAATGATTTGTTGAGCTGCTCGTAGAAAATTATTTTTCACTGTACCTCGGTAGACATGACAATAAACAAAATCCAATTCCAAAAGCAAAAGAGAATCGTGGCGTGGCCTTTGTGCTTAATGGCCTAGGGCTTTGAGCATTTTCATTCCAAATCGGAACTCGATTTGCTATTGCCGCAGCTCAACATCAACAGGTTTAACATGATCCTGAACCCAAATATCACACAATCAGTGGCACAGCGTTATGGCACCTGTCAAGGTGCTGATAGCATAGTTGAGGAGGAAACCAAGATATGTCAAATTAAGTGTAAACACAGCCGTGTCAGATTCAAAACCCATGATGTCGTCAAACACCTCAGTGGTGCCAGTCCACTAATGCATTCAACAGTCATTCCTACTATATAGCTAAAACAAAATACTGTCAAGGTAGCGGCGAATCTGGGGCTTGGAGTAGTTGGGCGAGGGGGCTAGTGGTGTAAAGCCAGCTGGGCGGCATGCATGGACAGTTTGACTATTCGGCACAGTTGATCATCATCATTGCAAAGTCTAATACCGTCCTTATTCATTTATTCTTCTGCAACAGTGCAATTGGAGCAATTAGACTACGTAACAAACTACGTAACAAAAGGACACATTGTTTCGAGATTCGTTTACACTATGTTTTACGCAAGCAAACTGGCGAAGCTTCTATTGCATTTCATTCATATTCCTGGTTTACATTCTGGGCAGCACACTGATTAAAGGGAGTGTGCCTTTGATCATGACCGTTTGTTGATTTACCACAACTTCACAATGGATTTTCCAATTTTTCTTGAATGAATTTTAAAATGAGAGGCTGAAGTGGATTGAAAGTTTTGACGCATCCAATTTAATGTGAAAGGAAAAAGTTCTGTTCAGAAGTGTGAATTTACAAAAGGCATGTCAACTGATTGGGAACTAAAAATGTTAACTGGATTCATAGAATAAACATTGTTTTTGTTGGAAAAATACGTGTAGTTTACCGTCGCATTACACCTGGAAAGTGGCCCTTTGTGCTCCCCATAATTAAAATATATTCAATGTTGTATGTCAGGTGAACCCCATGAAATACGTTGATGTTTTCTAAGCCTTTGCCCATAATATCATGGGTAGATACTTCAACTGACAGAACCCATTGCCTCATTGTTCAGTCGTGGGAGTGGTCGGCTAGGTATTCACTACTTTTATCACTTATTATTTGTTTTGCCATCTTTTGTTAAAACGCGGAGCAGGAAAGAAGAACATGGCAATTATATAAATTATCTTTTAGCAAGCACTATATGTGCAAAATAGTTATTGTTAGGAACATTAGATGATGAATGGACACACGGTTTTCTACACCACCAACGATATATTTCAGCGCTCTTTCTCTGGTGGGAAATATACGGAACGTGGTACAGCAGCAAAAATGGTTTAAAGATGTTCAGATCATATGGTTAGACTAGACGATCAACTAATGCGGTATGAAGTATACCTTCGCAATCTATTTTTTGAAATGGAATGAAATGAAATGAAAATCGCTTATTGTCACAAGTAGGCTTCAAATGAAGTTACTGCGAAAAGCCCCTACAATTGGAAAGAGAAATAAGGGACCCATTGGCAACATGTTGTTGAAGAGGCGGGAAACATGCCGAGCGTTTGGAATGTTATTTTTTCAATTAATAATTTTAGTCGGTTTAGTAACTGCAGTTGACTTTAAGACGAGTAATTGTATTTCAGCTTTCTTTGACACGAATCGGAGATTCATTTTCAATCCGCATTAAGCGACAATTGTTCAATGGGAAGTAATTGGGTGTGAAGTAATTTACTTTGACCCTCTCTGCAGAAACAAAATGTACAGTGATGCATGATTACGACGTCGGCAATTAGCCAATTGAAAGCGAAACGTTTTGAAGATATGGCGAGGTGTTCAAAGTGAGGTTCTGAGATTAAGTGCGAAGGAAAGTAAAGAAAACTTGTATTTCTTGAGATGCAGACGGCAGAAAATTCATGTAATTTTGAATAGAAGAGGAAAATATTGCGAGCAAGACAATCATTGCAAAAATAAACCTTAAAGTATCTGTATCTTAATGCACGGAGCATTTGCAATAAAATCGATGAACTAATACCGCAGATAGCTTTAAAAGAGGATGATATAATTGGGATTACGGAGACACGGCTGCAGGGTGCTCAGTGATGGAAATTGAATGTGCCAGGATATTCAGTATTTCGGAAGGACGAACAAGTTCAGAGAAAATAACTTCAGAACCAATTACTTCCATTTGAACAATTATCGCTTAATACGTATTGAAAATAAATCTCCGATTCCTGTCAAAGTAAACTAAAATACAATTACTAGTCGTAAGGTCAACTGCAACCGACTGAAAATGGTTAATTGGAAAATAAACATTCCAAACGCAAGGCATGTTTTCCGCCTCTTCAACAATATGTTGCCATGGGATCCCTTATTCCTCTTTGCAATCGGATTTCTAAAAATAGATTGCGAAGGTATACTTCAAACCATATTAGTTGATCGTCTAGTCCAGCCATATGATCTGATCATCTTCAAGCATTTTTTCCTGCTCTACAACGTTCCACCTATTTCCCACCAGAGATATACCGCTGAAATATATCGTTGGTGATGTCGAAAACCATGTTTTTCTTCACCATCTAACGTTTATAACAACAACCGTTTTGCACATATAATGCTTACTAAAAGTTAATTTATATACATACTATGCCCACCCAAACAATTTGAATTAAATGGCTTGGGCTGAATCAGTTGTAATCTGACTAAAATGTTAACTTGAATGTCAATTTCAGAGAAGGTATGGATTTTTCTTCGAAAAATTTGATGAAAACGCGGACCGATGTTCTCTTACAATTCACTTAACGTCGAATTATGATTTGTAGTCATTTTTGCAATTCTCGACTTCCACTGGTGCCCATGGTGTGACCGGTGTGACATTTTGCAGCTCCTGCTCGAGGCTCTTTGGTTCTCACCTTTTCCCCGTTTGGAAGGTGGATGTGTACTTGAAATGGTGCAGGACGTGTGAGGGGGAGTCAGATTCCACTGTTGGGACAGGTGGATGGATCCTGGGACCAGAAATGGACCAAGGAAAAGGGAGCAGCTTGAGCAGGTGAATCTTCGCTCGCCACCAGATTAAGGTATAGGAGCATGTAGGGCCGGTGCTGACTACCCAGTTATCGATGGATAAACTGGTGGACTTCTTTTTAGTAGATTTTGAGTATCCAATTCATTTTCCTATCAATTAACGGGCAACTTTAGCGTGGGCAATCCGCGAAGCCTGCACATTTTTGGGTTGTGGGGACAAAACTTGCTCAACCACGGGGAGAATGTACAAAGTTCACACGGACAGTGACCCAGACATGGGATTGAACCTGGGACCTAGGCGCCGTGAGGCAGCAGTGTAATCAACTGCGCCACCGTGCTGCCCTAACTGGTGTAAATCTTAAGTGAGACTTGAGACAGCTGAGGAGTGAGACCTGTGAGGACATAGGCTCGGCATTGACGTGTTGAAGTCTGGCAATGACCAAGTGGAACAGAGGCTGGAGTCCCAGATTCAGGCCATCCCGAAAGTGGAGCAAGTTTTGGGGGAGACCTGAAGCATGGCTTCGCTTGCGGCCGAGGTTACAGTAATTCGAGATAATGAGAGGTGGCTACAGGAGAAGTGGGTGGACGTTTAGAATCGCTCCCAGAAGCAGAACTTGAGAATTGTGATGGATGCCTGAAAAAACGGAGGAAGCAGACACTGCAATGATCGTGGCTGGTGTGTTGGTCACGCTGATCGGAGGGGGGAACTTTGACCTGGCACTGGTGGTCAATCAAGCGGATAGGGCGCAAATGAGAAGGTCGCAAGCACTAGAGCCGCTGAGGGCAATGGTGGCTTCTTCCGCAGTTCCTTGGTAAGGAGAATATCTTGAGATGTCGAGGCAGATGAGGAGATGCATCTGGGACGTGAGCGAGCTGCAAGTGTATTCGGACGTGGGCACAGACTTGGTGAAGAGGAGGACAGGGTTTAATCGGGTGAAGGCTGCCCTTTTTGAAAAGTGGGTGAAGTTTGGGCCGGGTCGTTTCTGGGTGACCTCTGACAATAAATATTTTTTGTTGGAACATTAGAGGTGGCACCGGAATTTTTGAGGGTCAATGCATTGGCAGGTGAGTGAGACATTGAACTGTGGAGGAGAGATGTAGAGACGAACGTCGTTTCTTTTGTCCTTTTTTGGCAATCTTGCTTTTTATGGTTTGGGTGGCGGTTGGGAAGTGTTCTGCTGGAGAGGTTTCGAGGCGTTGCGTTCGCGAATACATCCTTTTCGCTGTTATTTTTGTTTCTTTCGTGGTTTATTGTTGCACTGTTGCGAGCTGAGCGACCTGAGGAGGGGGTCGGGGGCCAGTATTGTGTAGGAGACGCTGGCGTCTTGGTCGGGGGCTGTTAGGCTAGTTGGGCGGGCTAATTAACGGGAGCGCAGCGAGGGCTGATCAGGTAGGTAGTGTAGCGTCACGGGATGGGGTTGTTGTTTTGTTTGGGGAGTGGGCTTCTGACGAAAGTTTTGTTGCTGGGGCGTTATATGTCAGGGAGTGGACATTCGGGAATATGCCTGTAGGGTTCCTTATCATGGGTTGGGGACTGGCCGAGAATGGGTGTGGTTAATCAGCAGGAAGGGGCGCACTAAGCCCTTCGATCAGACTGGTCACATGGGGGCTGAATCGACCAGTGTAACGGACGCGTACTTTCACGCATCTGAGGAGTGTGAAGGCAGACATGACCTTTTCGCAAGAGACACATCCGATATATTGGGGACCAGGCCAGGAGAGAAAAGGGTGGGTAGGGTAAGTTTTCCATTCGTGGTGGGTTATGAAGACATGTAGAGTGGTTGTTTTGACGAATAAGCGGCGTGCGTTTGTAATGGGAACTACCGCAGCGGATTCAGCGTGGGAGGTTTGTGACGGTAAGCGAGAAATTGGAGCGCATGCCAGTCGCCAAAGTAATGTTTGAGCCCCGCATTGGGAAGTTGTGGAGTGTATGAAGCGCCTATTGTGGAAGGTCCCGGACCAGGACTCATACCAGCTTATTATGGGGTGGGGGGGGGGACTTTAACATGGTCATTGACCCTGGGATGGATCAACCGGGTTAGAGGTCGGTTGAGGGGGGGGGGGGCGGGTTGCCAGCGGTGGCGAAGTAGTTGAAGGAATGTATTGAGCACATTGGGGGACTAGACGGTCTACACTTGGGTAGGACTGGAACGAATGTCCAAAGGGGGTTGTTTGATTGTGCAGTTGTAGTGGGGTTGAACTAACATTCCAGGGGAGGGAAGCCTATGTAAGGAGTCACAGAAATAGGGACCAAGGACAAAAACAAAAGGTGGACAAGGGAACAAGAAAAATGTTAGGCGAATAACCCAAGGGCATAATTGAAACAGGGCAGAGGCGAAAAATGCTGGGAGAAAGACAATCAAAGCGAACAAACAGACTTAAAGTAGCAGTACCTTCATGCACGGTGCGTTTGCCATAATGTAGATGAGCTAAATACGCAGATAGATATAAATGGGTATGATATAATTGGGATTACGGAGACATGGCTGATCAGTGATAGGAACTGAATGTACCAGGGTATTCGGTATTTCGGAAGGAGAGACAGAAAATAAAGATTGGTGGCGTGGAACAGATGGCTAAAGAGGAAATTAACACAATAGAGAGAAATAATATCAGCTCTGACAGTGGAGTCTGTATGGTAAAGTTGAGAAATACCAAGAACATAACACGTCAGTGGGTTTCATCTATATAGACTGCAGTGGTGATGTTCGGAACGGCATTGAACACAAAATCAGAGTTTCATATAAAAAGGGAATATTAGTGACCAGGGGCGATTTTAAACGGGTTTAAGCCGTTCAGAGGAGGAGGAGCAGTCTCTGGGTGAGTATAAAAACTCACTTTAACCCGGGGATCGAGGCCTAGTTTCGGGAGCCGTTCAGAGGAGGAGGAGCAGTCTCTCGGTGAGTGTACAGACCTAACGGTAACTTCCTGTTTTCCACTTTGTTTTCAAAAGTGACGTCAGAGGAAGCTGTGATCTGATTGGTTGATAACCAATCTGTCCCAAATTTAAAACTCGTAAACTTAAATTAAACAAATTAATTAATTAGAGATGGCTGGTCAGTTGATGTGCTTAAGCTGCTTGATGTGGGAGCTGGCAGATCCCATTGCGAGCTGCAGCGACCACATCTGCAGTAAGTGTTGGCTGCTCGAAGAACTCCGGCTCAGAGTTGATGAGCTGGAGTCTGAGCTTCACACACTGAGGCACATCCGGGAGGGGGAGGCTTACCTGGACACTTTGTTTCAGGAGGCAGTCACACCTGTCAGAGTAAATAGTTTAAATCCTGCCAGTGGCCAGGGACAGCAGGGTGTGACGGCATGTCAGGCAGGTAAAGGGAACCAGCAGCCAGGAACTCAGGAGCCTCAGCCCTTGACCCTGTCCAACAGTTACGAGGCACTTGCTCCCTGTGTGGATGGCGATCCGGGCTGCAGGAAGGATGAGTCAGCTGACCAAGGCACCATGGGGGAGGAAGTAAATAGTCAAGTTGTAGTTGTAGGGGATTCTATTATCAGAGGGATAGATAGTATCCTTTGTGAGCAGGATAGAGGGTCCCGCATGGTATGTTGCCTGCCCGGTGCTAGGGTGCGGGAAATCTCTGACCGGCTTGAAAGTATATTGGAGAGGGAGGGGGAGGATCCAGTTGTTGTGGTCCATGTCGGTACCAACAACTTTGGCAAGTCTAGGAAAGAGGACCTGTTTAGAGATTATAAAGAGTTAGGATTCAAATTAAAAAAAAGGTCCTCAAGGGTCATAATCTCCGGATTACTGCCCGAGCCACGTGCAAATTGGCATAGGGAGGCAAGAATAAGAGAAGTTAACACGTGGCTGAAAGTGTGGTGTGGGAAAGAGGGGTTCCTTTTCATGGGACACTGGCATCAGTTTTGGGACAGGGGGGACCTATACCGTTGGGATGGTCTCCACCTGAACCAAGCTGGGACCATTGTTCTGGCGAAAAGAGTAAATAGGGTGGTCAATAGGACTTTAAACTAGAGATTGGGGGGAAGGGAAAGTCAGGGAACCAAGAGGTGAAGGAATCAGTGGGAAGCGTAGCTGTTTAGGATTACAAAAAATCACGAAAAGACAGAGCTCTGGAGAGGTTACGATAGTCCCCATCTCACAAAATATGACACAGTGTATGGAAAGGCTCAGTAAACCAAGGTCCACCACACTAAGAAAACAAAAAGGGACAGTCAATAGGGAATTAAAGGTGCTATATTTAAATGCCCGCAGTGTACGGAACAAGGTAGATGAGCTTGTAGCCCAGATTGTGACTGGCAGGTATGATGTGGTAGGCATCACAGAGACGTGGTTGCAGGGGGTTCAGGACTGGCAGTTAAACATCCAGGGATTTACAACCTATCGAAAAGACAGAGAGGTGGGTAGAGGGGGTGGGGTTGCCTTGTTAATTAGAAATGAAATTAAATCAATAGCACTAAACGACATAGGGTCAGACGATGTGGAGTCTGTGTGGGTAGAGTTGAGGAACCACAAAGGCAAAAAAAACATAATGGGAGTTATGTACAGGCCTCCTGACAGTGGTCAGGACCAGGGGCACAAAATGCACCACGAAATAGAAAGGGCATGTCAGAAAGGCAAGGTCACAGTGATCATGTGGGACTTCAATATGCAGGTGGACTGGGTAAATAATGTTGCCAGTGGACCCAAAGAAAGGGAATTCATTGAATGTTTACAGGATGGCTTTTTGGAACAGCTTGTGATGGAGCCCACGAGGGAACAGGCTATTCTGGACTTAGTGTTATGTAATGAGCCAGAATTGATAAATATCTTAAAGTAAGGGAACACTTAGGAAGCAGTGATCATAATATGGTAGAATTCAGTCTGCAATTTGAAAGAAAGAAGGTAGAATCAGATGTAAAGGTTTTACAGTTAAATAAAGGTAATTACAGGCGCATGAGGGAGCAACTGACGAAAATCCACTGGAAGCAGAGCCTAGTGGGAAAGACAGTAGAACAGCAATGGCAGGAGTTTCTGGAAGTAATTGAGGACACAGTGCAGAGGTTCATCCCAAAGAAAAGAAAGGTTATCAGAGGGAGGATTAGGCAGCCATGGCTGACAAAGGAAGTCAGGGAATGCATCAAGGCAAAAGAGAGCCTATAATGTGGCAAAGAGTAGTGGGAAGTCAGAAGATTGGGAAGGGTACAAAAACAAACAGAGGATAACAAAGAGAGAAATAAGGAAGGAGAGGATCAAATATGAAGGTAGGCTAGCCAGTAACATTAGGAATGATAGTAAAAGTTTCTTTAAATACATTAAAAATAAACGGGTGGCAAAAGTAGACATTGGGCCGGTCCAAAATGACGCTGGTAATCTAGTGATGGGAGACAAGGAAATTGCTGAGGAACTTAATAAGTACTTTGCGTCAGTCTTCACAGTAGAAGACATGAGTTATATCCCAACAATTCAGGAAAGTCAGGGGGCAGAGTTGAATATGGTTGCCATCACAAAGGAGAAGGTGCTAGAGAATCTGAAAGGTCTGAAAATTGTTAAATCTCCGGGCCCAGATGGGCTACATCCTAGAGTTCTAAAGGAGATAGCTGAAGAAATAGTGGAGGCGTTAGTTATGATCTTTCAAAAGTCACTGGAATCAGGGAAAGTCCCAAGGGATTGGAAAATCGCTTTTGTAACCCCCCTGTTCAAGAAGAGAACAATAAAAAAGATGGAAAATTATAGGCCAATTAACCTAACCTCGGTTGTTGGCAAAATTCTAGAATCCATCGTTAAGGATGAGATTTCTAAATTCTTGGAAGTGCACGGTCGGATTAGGACAAGTCAGCATGGATTTAGTAAGGGGAGGTCGTGCCTGACAAACCTGTTCGAGTTCTTTGAAGAGATAACAAATAGGTTAGACCAAAGAGAGCCAATGGATGTTATCTATCTTGACTTCCAAAAGGCCTTTGACAAGATGCCTCACGGGAGACTGCTGAGTAAAATAAGGGCCCATGGTATTCGAGGCAAGGTACTAACATGGATTGACGATTGGCTGTCAGACAGAAGGCAGAGAGTTGGGATAAAAGGTTCTTTTTCTGAATGGCAACCGGTGACAAGTGGTGTCCCGCAGGGTTCAGTGTTGGGGCCACAGCTGTTCTCTTTATATATTAACGATCTAGATGACGGGACTGGGGGCATTCTGGCCAAGTTTGCCGATGATACAAAGATAGGTGGAGGGGCAGGTAGTATTGAGGAGGTGGGGAGGCTGCAGAAAGATTTAGACAGTTTAGGAGAATGGTCCAAGAAGTGGCTGATTAAATTCAACGTGGGCAAGTGCGAGGTCTTGCACTTTGGAAAAAAGAATAGAGGCATGGACTATTTTCTAAACGGTGACAGAATTCATAATGCTAAAGTGCAAAGGGAATTGGGAGTCCTAGTCCAGGATTCTCTAAAGATAAACTTGCAGGTTGAGTCCGTAATTAAGAAAGCAAATGTAATGTTGTCATTTATCTCAAGAGGCTTGGAATATAAGAGCAGGGATGTACTTCTGAGGCTTTATAAAGCACTAGTTAGGCCCCATTTAGAATACTGTGAGCAATTTTGGGCCCCACACCTCAGGAAGGACATACTGGCACTGGAGCGGGTCCAGCGGAGATTCACACGGATGATCCCAGGAATGGTAGGCCTATCATACGATGAACGTCTGAGGATCGTGGGATTATATTCATTGGAGTTTAGGAGGTTGAGGGGAGATCTAATAGAAACGTACAAGATAATGAATCGCTTGGATAGGATGGACATAGGGAAGTTGTTTCCATTAGTAGGGGAGACTAGGATGCGGGGGCACAGCCTTAGAATAAAAGGGAGTCACTTTAGAACAGAGATGAGGAGAAATTTCTTCAGCCAGAGAGTGGTAGGTCTGTGGAATTCATTGCCACAGAGGGCGGTGGAGGCCGGGACATTGAGTGTCTTTAAGACAGAAATTGATAAATTCTTGATTTCTCAAGGAATTAAGGGCTATGGGGAGAGAGCGGGTAAATGGAGTTAAAATCAACCATGATTGAATGGTGGAGTGGACTCGATGGGGCGAATGGCCTTACTTCCACTCCTGTGTCTTATGGTCTTATGGTCTAATCACCATATAGATTGCTCACATCGGATTAGCCAGGATGTCGTAGAAAATTAATTACTGGAGTGTACAAGGGATGGTTTTCTTGACCAGTATGTGGAGGAATCAACTGGAGCGAAGCCCACCTTAGACTGGGCACTGGCTAGTGAGAAACGAATCATTTCAAATCTGGCTGTGCGAGACCGATGGGAATGAACGACCATAACATGATAGAACTTTTTATCAAGATGGAGAGTGAAGTAGTCGATAACAAAACTGGGATGATGAATATTAATGAAGGAAATTATGAAGATAAGAGGCATGTATTTGCCTTTATAGACTGGGCAGAGATACTTAATGGAACGCCAGTGGATAGACACGGGCAAACAATCAGGGCACATATGGTGGACCTGCTGCAACTGTTCTGTGCTGTCTGGCACAAGAGAAAAATGAGTTATAGGGCCAATCCATGCATTATAATGGAAATGATAAATAATATCCGATCCAAGGAAGAAACATACAGGTTGGCCAAAAAAAATCATAATTCTTAGGATTGGGAGGCCTGGGAGGGTGAACTGTGACGAGGATGCAGCGACCCTACAGCATCTTCTGGACAGGGTGGACGAGTTGGCAAATTATTGGCAGACGCAGTATAATTTGGATAACTGGGGCGTTATTCACTTTGGAAGCAAAAGCAAGAAGCAGATTACGACATGAACGGTCGTATATTGGGAGAGGGGTTGTGCAGCCGGACATGGTTACCCTAGTGCACCAGTCTTTGAATTTAAGCATGCAGGTACAGCAGACGGTAAAGAAGGCTAACGGTAGGTTTGCTTCCAGGGCGAGAGGTTTCGAGTACAGGAAAAGGGATGTGCAATTGTTATTTTACAGGGCCTTGGTGAGTCCGCAACTAGCATATTTTGTGAGTTTTGGTCTCCTTTGCTGAGGAACTATTTTTTGCTCTCAACGGAGTGCAGCGAAGGATTACCTGACCGATTCTAGGGATGGCATAACTGTCATATGAGGAAAAATTGCCGAGAATTGTATTGCTCTTGTTTGAGTTCAGGAGGATGAGGGGAGATCTCAGAGAGACGCATAAAATTCTAACAGGACTAGACAGCGTAGATGCAGGGAAACTGTTCCCGATAGTGCGTATGTCCAGGACGAGGGTTCGCAATCAGAGGATTCAGGGTAAACCACTTCCGACAG
Source organism: Scyliorhinus canicula (assembly GCF_902713615.1). NCBI lineage: Eukaryota > Metazoa > Chordata > Chondrichthyes > Carcharhiniformes > Scyliorhinidae > Scyliorhinus > Scyliorhinus canicula. The sequence continues at coordinate 90,125,639 of NC_052157.1, forward strand.
AGATAAGTCGACATTTCATCACACAAACTTGGTGACCCGATGGAATTTATTACCACAGAAAATAGTTGATGTTAAAACATTCAATATGTTCAAGAGGTGGCTTGATATGGCACTTGGGGGCGAATGGGATCGAGGGTTATGGCGAAAAAGCAGGGTTAGGCTAATTTGTTGGATGACCAGCCATGATCGTGAGTAATGGCGGAGCAGGCTCGGAGGGCCTTATTCCTATATTCTATGTATCTATGGACTGTGGAGGCTTGGGTGGCGAGCGCGGATGAGTTTCTATACTTCTCCCTTGTGCACAAGGTATAAGCGCAGATTGATTTCTTTTGTGGTGGGTAATTCATTGCTGCCGGAGTTGGTGGATTCGGGGTATCCGGCGATCGTTCTCTCGGACCACGCGCCACATTCTGTGGACTTTCGAGTTGGTGGTGGAGGGGGTGGTGGGGGGGGGGGGGGGGTGTTCAGCTCCCGCAGTGGAGTTTGAATTTTGGTTGCCTGCGAAGGAGTTGTATGAGCAAGTGAGGTCCGCTATCTGCGGCTACGTGGAGGTAAACTATGCAGCGCCACGCTATGAGAGGCACTCAAGGCAATGGTTCGGTGGAATTTCATATCAGTGTCGGGCGACAGGGAGAAGGAGAAGCGGGCAGATAGGTCAAGGTTGGTGGACGAGCTTCTGCGGTGGACAGAAGGTACACTGATGCCCCAGGGCAGGATTGCTGAAGGAGAGGCAGGAGTTCCAGATGGTGTTTTGTGTTGGTGTCCACACGAAAGGCAATGGGTCAGTTATGAAGGGCTAGAATGGCAGTTTATCAGAACGGGGACAAGGCCAGCAGGAGGCTGGCCCACCAGCTCAGCAAACGGGAAGATGCGAGCTTGATTGACAGGGTGAAGGATGGCAACGGTGGCGTTGCATTGGATTCCGTAGGGAAGAATGGGTGTTTCAAGAGTTATATGGGCTGCTTCATGATACGGAACCCGAGGCTGAGGGGGAGGGAATGCGGGATTTTTGGTTGGGGTAGAATTCCCCAGGGTGGAGAAGGGTTTGGGAGAGGTGCGGGAGGCGCCCATTGGATTAGTGGATGTGCTCATTGGTATGTAGGCAATGCGGTTAGGGAATTCCTGTTTCAGGACGGTTTCCCAGTAAAGTTTTAAGAAATGGTTTTGGGTGGCCTGGGGTCCTTGCTGGAGAGGGCATTTAACGAGGCGGGGGAGAAGGCTGAGCACTGCCCGACATTGGCGCAAGCAACAAAATCGCTGAACCTGAAGAAAGACAAAGACGGTGCTGCCGTCTAATATCGGTGTTGCATGTGGATGCCAATTTGAAGGATTCGATTCAGGCCTCGCAGATAAAGGAATGCGTGCCGGAAGTGATAGTGGGGAGAATTCGGGGTTCGTTAAAGGGAGCTACATGGCGGCCAAAATCAGCCACCTGCTATTTTTATAATGACGCTCCCAGAGGGACGATATGTGGAGATGGCAGTCGGGATAGACTCAGAGAAGGCCTTTGAACGGGCAGAATGGGAGTATTGGTGGGAGGTACTTGGGCATTTAAGGTTTGGGCAGGGGTTTGTAGATTGGATTAGATTGCTGTACCGAGCGCTGGTGCCGAGTCTAAGAACGAATAGGGTGTGTTTGTGACACTTTAAGCTGTATCGTGGGACGAGGCAGGGACGCCCACTCTCACCATTGCTTTTTACCTTGGCGACAGAACCACAGGCGATGGTGCATTGAGCACCTTGGGGTTGAAAAAAGATTGTGTGGGGGGAGGGGCTGGGGGCGTGTGAGCAATGAAGTACAGGGTGTCCCTGTATATGGACGTTCTGCTGTTTTATATGTAGGACCAACTGGAAAGCAGACGGTTATCATGGACATTTTGGTGAAATTCGGTCTGTTTTGAGGGTACCAATTAAACAGGGGAAAGAACGAGGAATTACCGACACAGGCGAGGGGGCAGGAGAGGAGTTGCTGTTTAAGGTATTGGGCCGAGTTTTAGTATCTTGGTATCCAGATGGCGAGAGTATGGGAGTGCGCAGGTTGCATCTCGATCGGTTAGCGGGCAGATAAAGAGCGAATTTAAAGATGGGATGCACTTCCGTTGTCATTGGCGGTGCGGGTAGAGTCCGTAATCCTGTCTGTTCTACAGAGGTATTTGGTGCATTCCAGAACCTACCGGGTTTTATCCACAACTCCTTTTCCAAGAAGATTGACTTTTTGATATTGGGATTTGTGTGTGGGATGGTCCCTCAGGTAAATAAGGCGCTATTGGAGGTGCGGCGAGGGGAGGGGGTTGGCCTTGTCAACTATAATGAATTATTACTGGGCGGCAAATGTAACCATTGTAAATGGTGGGAGAGGAGTCGGTTTTGGAGGGGGTGGAGGCAGCCTCTTTTTAGGGTGCTAGTTTGGGAGAGTTGATGAAGGCGCCTCTGCAGTTCTCACCGGCCAGATACTCCACACGTCCGGTAGTAGTGGCGGCCCTGAGGGTGTGGGGAACGTGGCGACAGCACTTGAGCTTGAGGACGCCTCGGTGTGGTCCTCGGTCTGTGGGAATCACAGGTTCCCTCTGGAGGATCTGGATGGGGGTGGGGGTGGGGTTTCGTGGTTGATGGTGGACGGGAATTTAGATGTTTGGATATTTGGTCGAGGTGGGCAGATTCCCAAATTTTGAAGGACTGGTGGAGGCGTATGAGTGGAAGTTTGTTCAGATATTTACAGGTGCGGAACTATGTGAGAAAGCATCATTTGCCGATCTGCTTCGCATGGGTTTGCAGGACAAGGTGCTGTCGAGGACAGGGGTTGGCGAAGGCAAGGTACCTGACTTATATAGGGAACTGATAGACAGGGAGGTCGCCCCGATAGGAATAGTTAAACAAACCTGGGATGAGGAACTGCGTTGCGGCTGGAGGCTGGGTTATGGAAGAAAGCTTTGATGTGGGTGAATGGGTCCTCTTCTCGCACCAGGTTGAGTCTCATTCAATTTTAGCTGGTCCATCGAGCGCATATGACGGTTGCAGGAATCAGTAGGTTATTTGAGTGGGCGAGGATAGGTGTTGGTGGTGCACGGGAGAGGGGGGAGGGCATGAAACATGTTCACATGTTATGGGTCTGCACAAAGTTGCAGAGATTTTGCCGGAGTTTCATTGGCGTGATTTCAGAGGTACTGGTGGTCAAGGTGGCCCTCCGGCCATAATTGGCAGTGCATGGAGTGTCGAAAGACCTGTGCGTCCAGGGAGTCCAAGAGACCGACCTTCTGACCTTTGCCTCTCTGGTAGCCCAGAGACGGATTATGTTGGGATGGAGCGACACGGAGCCTCGGCCGCCGAGGGTATGGGTGAGCAAACTCACGGATTTCCTTCGGTTGGAGAAGGTTTAATTTGCCTTACAGGATTCGATAGAAGAGTTCGCACGGAGATGGAAACTGTTTTTTGACTTCTTCCAGGACAGTTAAGTCAACAGGGGGAATGGAGGGGCTTAGGGTTAAAAAGATAAAATTGGAGGCAGAAATGATCCGGATATGTTAGGGATGGCGGGTTGCGGTTGTTGACTCTTTACTGAGCGATTTGCTGCAGTTCCTTCTTCCTCCAACGATTCTTGTGAATATTTTCTGCACTCTCCCCAATGGCATCAGCTACGTCAGAATGTGAGAAACACAACTGACACAACACTCAAATTTTGCCTGAAGTAGTGTTTGTACAAAAAGATCAACGTACATTCTTGTGTTCATAGATTACATAGAATTTACAGTGCAGAAGGAGGCCATTCGGCCCATCGAGCCTGCACCGGCTTTTGGAAAGAGCACCCTACCCAAGGTCAACATCTCCACCCTATCCCCATAACACAGTAACACTGTTTTACCCTGTTTGTTATCTGTTGTTTATCTTCATTTGAGCTTGGGTGTGGTTAAATTTGATATTTATTTATAAATGCCTGAATAAACATCTATATTTTTTAACTGTTGCAATTGTCAATGAAGACTTGTTGACAAATCAGCTTTGCACACAGCCCTTGTTCAATGCTAACCTGACCCTTTGTCTGTTTTTTTGCCATCGTCCAGATCTGAAATGCACAGAGCAGACCATTGCTCACATCGAAAATATATAGATTGGAAATTCCCAAACTAACGTCTTCTCGCATACGTGAAAACCAGTATTGGTGGTCCGGTTCGTGGAACGGTTCCTATCAAGCGTTCAGATGGCAACTTTATGCAAATTTACATTGACAACTTTATATTGAAGCAAAGTTTTACGGTTTTATTGAGACCATTTGTAGTGCACCCATTCAGTCATGAGTATTAATTGATATTCAACTTACTTTATTGGTAATTAATCATATGCATTCCCGGTTTTGGCGTTGGAAAACAAATTAATAATGACTGTAAATAGACATGAAACTCAATTCACGCAACTTTTATTGCCCCCTATGATAGATATAATCTTGACTTTCATCAAGAATTCATATGCGCTCACAGACGTGACGCAGTTACCAAAACGAATAAACGAAGACTCTCTTTAATTTGCCCCATCAATTAAAATTATATGATTATTTATGTCAATTGCCGCGTTTTTCAAATAAACCTTCTTCCTTTCATTGAAGCCATCACCAGCAACATTGATTAATTCGTTAAAAACAACGACCTTCGACTTTATATTCATATGCATCTATCTGGAATATCAGTAATGACGCACTAAAATTAAAGATATATATCCATTTAAAAATCATGAATAATTGACTGGAAAATTCGTGCCTTATTTTGTTGGGAACAGTGATATTATAATATATGCCTTTATGATAATTGATTTTCAAAACACATTATCCTTTTGCATTTACTCCCCAATTTCCCCGTTAAAGCATACATTGTTGATTTCTAAATGACAGCAGCAGCATGTGTCTCATAGAAATACAACTATTGAAGGCAGGAATAATTGCTGAGTATGCTGCGCTATTTGGGGAGAAAAAAGTGCCAGAGGTGGAGAATATCACTCTCATTTACAAGGTTCTAATGGCATGACATATCACATGATTGATTTCCGCAGGATGAGCATGGAATTAACGTTTGAAATAACGGGAGCAACACAAAATGGGGCTCACGATGCTCCGGTCCTGGGTGCATATGAATACATAATTAATTGTAGGTAGGAAGGACATTAGGGGGCGAATTTAAAAAAAAAACATATATTATGCTGGCTTTTCTAAATAGTGTAATTGATCGGTAGCATTGTGGATTGCACAATCGCTTCACAGCTCCAGGGGTCCCAGGTTCGATTCCGGCTTGGGTCACTGTCTGTGCGGAGTCCTGCACAATCCTCCCCGTGTGTGCATGGGTTTCCTCCGGGTGCTCCGGTTTCCTCCCACAGTCCAAAGATGTGCGGGTTAGATGGATTGGCCATGACAAATTCCCCTTAGTGTCCAAAAATTGCACTTAGTGTTGGGTGGGGTTACTGTGTTATGGGGATAGGGTGGAGATGTTTACCTTGGGTAGGGTGCTCTTTCCAAAAGCCGGTGCAGGCTCGATGGGCCGAATGACCTCCTTCTGCACTGTAAATTCTATGTAATCTATGAACACAAGAATGTACGTTGATATTTTTGTACAACACTACTTCAGGCAAAATTTGAGTGTTGTGTCAGTTGTGTTTCTCATATTCTGACGTAGCTGATGCCATTGGGGAGAGTGCAGAAAATATTCACAAGAATCGTTGGAGGAAGAAGGAACTGCAGCAAATCGTGCAGATGAGATCTGTTTTTTCTCAGCGGACAGAAAAAGAGCTTTGAAAATGTTATAGAGGTATTAATATCATGAGTAACCCAGAAAAAGAGCTCAGGAAAAAAAGTCCCCAATCACAGAAGAATGCAAACCGAGGGGGCGCCTATTTAAAGTATTTGGGGAAAAAGTTCAAAATTGATGAGAGAAAAAAACTTATAACGCAACAATTGGTTAATGTGCTGCCATGAAATGCTTAGCTGTCTGCCAGAGGCGTTCCAGCGGGCTTTAGAAAGGCACTTGGAATGATCTGTGAAGGTGAACGATTTGCGGAGGCAGAAGATGGCACATAAGTTTGCAGAACCGGTACAGAAATGATGGACCGGATCAAACCCTCCTGCTGCACTGGAATAATTATTTGATTCTGAACATGAAAAATACACTACGGAAATGTTCATTGGGAAACTCATCATGCCTATATTCATTCTCGACCTCCCACACACACTACTACAGTGGCATTATTGAACAGATCGCATGTGCTGGACCACATTTTTATCCATTCACATATTTAAATCAATAGAAGAGATCTGAGGTAAGAATGGGTCTGGCTGTAAAATGGATGCCAAAACAGTCACGTGCTCTCACTCTTTCGCTCAATACATTTTTTATTCACAATATCTGAAGTTGCTTACCTATTTTTTTCAAAGTTTCTTTGCATATGTCAAGCTCTGTAACGAGGCCAATCATTCTACCTCACGTTCCATTGCGACCAGAAATAAGTTTCAAAGATCACGCGAATCGTAATCAGCGACTACCGTACTACTAATGTGACGAAACGGCAAAAAAAGTAATGGATTATGCCAACAAAGTCTACTTGAAACTCGTGACAGACAGTGAAAGGCAGAGCATCAGCACAATAAATACCGAAGCAGAGTTGGTGAGGGGAGCAACCAAACTTAATAGAGAGACGCAGGTATCCAGTGTCGCACTCGAAGATACACACGTAGTAAAACTAAAATCATAGTCATGGAATAACAGAAAAGTTACAGAACAATAGGAGGCAAGTCGGCTCAGCTTCTCCATGCGAGCCAGAGGACACCGAGATGCCATTTCTAATGACACCTTCAGCATCCTCTCCATAGCCCTGTAGCTATATAACACTTAAGGTGCAAAACCAGGTATCTTTTATTTCGGATTACTTCCTGGGCCGTGTCAGATGCAAGTACACAAATGTTTGAAAGCATTACAATCTTGAAAGCCCGAACAGTTTGAGGATAAGGTCAGCAATTTAACTAATTTTACATAATCCCAAAGAGCATTACATATGCGTCTATATTGCTAACGTTGCAACTCGGTCAGAATAGAATTAAGACACACTGCTCATATGAAAAAGCTTGGTTCCCTGCTCCACATACCTTCATTCGATCTAACCTACGCAGATTGGTAGTTATACTTTATGAGAATAAAGGAGCTAATGTGGAAAGCGAGCCCTGCGATTATTCAAGGAGGACCTTTCCTTAGATTCTGAATATCATTTGCAGTGGGAGTAATTTAGCATCAGTGGCATAAATATAGGCACAAGTAACGAATCAGAAATTCAATACTGAAGTGGTTTATGTTGCTAACATGCAAGCAACATTACTGCAGTTTAGGCTTATTATCAGCAATGTTTGCTGAATTGTAAGCACAGCACCAGCAGTAATACCATTTTGAAATTTATCAGTCACACCCTGAAACCTGGCGACTAATGTCCCCATAATTCATTTTATGTAAGAAAATATTTTTTTGAGGCATTCGTAATTGTCACAGTTTAACACATTGCCATCTCTTAAACACCCATGCGGTCCGATACACGCGCAGAAGGAAAGAAAAACCTACAGAACAACGCTCCCTGCTCCCCCCGCGCTATTCCCGAACTAACCGTAAAGTATATACTCTCTGCCGTTGTAAAATTGCCATGTCTCCTGTTCCGCCCCTTTCCCTCGCCGCTTACTGCTGACGCTCAGTTATCCTTGAAGTAGTCTATTAACCGGCTTGCCATCTCCATCCGAACCCTTGAATTCATCCTGTGAAAGCGAATTTAATTTTCTCCAGACTGAGAAAACCTGCTATATCGCTGACTCACACTCCGGGGCTTTGGTGGCTCGGAGTCCTCAGCCCAGAAAATCCTTCTTATTGCCACCAGGGACGGGAAGTCTAGTACGTCGACCTCCCTCACGCGCCCCCGGATTCACCGATAACTCAAATATTGACAATTGTGGACTCGGAGTTACCCTTTCTTCCAGGACCTCTGACAAAACGTCCATAAATCCCGGCCAGAATCCCCTCAATTTCGACAAGCCCAAACTTGGCACATGATTGCCGGGCTACCTCCACACAATCCACATCTGCCCTGTACCTCGTCAAAGAACCTGCACATCCGGGCTACCTCCATGTGTGCACTGTGGGCCTCATTGAACTGGATCAAGCAAAGTCTGACACATGACGACGATTAATTTACTCTCCTTAGGCCTTTTTTCCCACAGCTCGAATTCTATCTCGCCTCCCAGGTCTCTTCGCACTTCCTCCTCACCTCCTTTTTAGGAGCCCTTCCCAATCCATCAGCTGCCTGTATTTTTCCGAGACCCTACCTCTCCAATCCCTGTTTTGACATAATCTTGTCTTGTAACCCGCTCAGGGGGAGGCCAGGGACACCAGGAACCTGCCTCCGGGCAAAATCCCCTATTTTTTACCGAAACCATCTATCGCCCGGCAACTCAAACTCCTCTTCTAATGCTCCCAGTTAGGAAAACCCTCCTGAATGATTAGGTCCCCGATTCTCTCGTAGATTACCGAAGCGGCGAAAACAGAAGGTGCACCTCAGTAGAGGCCAGCAAACTCGTCCCCTTACAGGACGCCGTTTCTACCCGCCCCACACACACACCGTCCCCTCCTTCACTACCAACTTCTTGTTCATCAATAGTTGGCCGAACAGTAATAGTTTAATAAACCTCGGGAGCGCCATTGGGCCAGCGCCCCCCCCCCCCCCCCCCCCCCCGCGACCCCCGTTCCAGGAGTGCCTTCATTATTCTCGGAATACTATCCGCCCACAAAAAACCCAATATCGCCGCCTTCATTTTTCTCAAGAAAGCATTTGGATAAAAATATGAAGGCATGGAAAAAGAGCAGCAGTCCAGGAAGGACCTCGCATATTTAACGTCTGGATCCTCCTCGCCAACGTCAGCTGGGAGCACGTCCCATCTGCAAAAGATCCTTTTCATTGATCCACCCCCCTGTCCAGACATAACTTATGATGTTTCCCCCAATCCCCCGTGGTCATATAGGCACAAACGTAATTGGTAAAAAAAAGGGGATGAGGTCCTACAATCAGAATTAGGGAGTTAGGAGATAAATCAAAAAGTAGGACCTCAAAGGTAGTAATCTCGGATTGCTACCAGGTGCCACGGATAGGTTCAGCAGTAAAATTCAGAATAGTCAGAATGAATGCGTGGCTTGAGAAATGCAGGATGGGAGAAGTTCAGATTTTTGGGACATTGGAACCATTTCTGGGAGCGGTGGGACCATTACAAACCGGATGGTCTACACCTGGGCAGGACTGGAACCAATGTCCTAGGTATGATTTTGCTAACAGTGTTGTGGGCGGTTTTTCAACTAATGTGGGCAGGGTGATGGGAACCAGTTGGGAAAGTTACAGGTCAGTAAAGACCAGCAACTAAGCAGTAAGGTACTAGATAATAAATCATTGTGACTCAGGGGAAGAGTAGACAGGGAAGAGATGATAACGCAAAGGGACAGGTGGTCAGAGGTGCATTTGTTTTAATGCGAGAAGTGTAGCAGGTAAGCAGATTAATTTAGGGCTTGTATCAATACCTGGGAATATGATGTTTTGGTATTTACTGAGACTTGGTTGAGGGAAGGGCAGGACTGCACTGAATATCCCAAGGTATAGATGCTTCAGGAGGGATATAGAGGGAGGTTGAAGGGGTGGAGGACTTGCATTGCTCGTCCGAGATCATATGACAGCTGTGATTAAGGAGTGCACGATGGAGGATTCGACGCACTAAGGCAATATGGGTGGAGCGGGAAATAGGAAGGTGCAGTAACATTGTTGGGACCTTACTACATGCCTCCCAAAAGCGAGCACGAAGTAGGAGGTACAAATATGCAGACAGATTATAGAAAAATATATGAGACAATAGGGTGGTAGTGATGGTGATTTGAACTTCTCCAACATTGAATGGGATCGTGTAGTGTTGGAGGCTTAGATGGAGCAGAGTTTGTAAGGAGCATCCAGGAGACGTTTTTAGAGCAGTATGTAAATAGTCCAACTCGGGAAGGGCCATAACTTGACCTGGTATTGGGGAATGATCCCGCCAGGTGGTTGATGTTTCAGTCGGTGATTACTTTGGTATAGCGATCACAATTCCGTAAGATTTAGAATACTTATGGACAACGACAAGAGTGGGTCCGAAAGGAAGAGTACTAAATTGGGGAAAGGCAGAGTATAACAAAATTGGGGAGGATCTAGGGAATGTGGATTGGAGCAGCTGTTAGGGTAAATCCACCTGTGAAATGTGCAAGTCTTTTAAGTAAAGATTGATTAGAGTGCAGGACAGACATGTTCCTGTGAAAATGATAGATAGAAATGGCAAGATTAGGGAACCATGGATGACGGGTGAAATTGTGAGACTAGCTCAGATGAAAAAGGAAGCATACATAGGATCGATGTAACTCAAAACTGATGAAGCCTTAGAGGAATATCTGGAAAATAGGACGAATCTCAAACGTGCAATAAAGGGAGCTAGAAGGGTTCATGAAATATCTTTGGCTAACAGGGTTAAGGAAAATTCAAAAGCCTTTTATTCGTATGTAAGGAACAAGAGGGTAACTAGAGAAAGGATTGGCCCAATCAAAGGCAAAAGAGGTAATTGATGCGTGGACTCAGAGGAAATGGGTGAGAATCTTAATGAGTACTTTGCATCGGTTTTCACAAAGGAGAGGGACAAGACGGATGTTGAGGCTCGTGTGGATGTTTAAATACTCTAGGTCAAGTTGTCATACGAAAGGGGGAATTTTGGGTATGCTAAAATACATTAAGGTGGACAAGACCCAAGGCCGGATGGGATCTATCCCAGGTGACTGAGAGAAGCGAAGGGTCGAAATAGCTGGGGCTTTAACATATATCTTTGCAGCATCCTTGAGCACGGGTGAGGTCCCGAGGACTGGATAATTGCTAATGTTGTCCCTTTGTTTAAGAAGGGTAGCAGGATAATCAGGGAATGATAGACCTGTGAGCTTGACGTCAGTGGTAGGCAACTGTTCGAGAAGTTATTGAGGGATAGGATCTATTCACATCATCTGGAATAAATAGACGTACCAGATAGACAGCATGGTTTTGTGCAGGAAAAGGCCATGTCTTACAACACTAATATAATATTTGAGGAAGTGACAAAGTTAATTGATGAGGGAAGGGCTGTGGATTCATATACTGGACTTTAGTAAGGCGTTTGATAAGGTTTCCCATGGCAGGTTAATGGAAAAAAGTGAAGTCGTATGGGGTTCAGGGTGTACTAGCTAGATAGATAAAGAACTGGCTGGCAACAGGAACAGAGAGTTGTAGTGGAAGGGCGTGTCTCAAAATGGAGAGTGGTGTTCCAAAGGACCGTGCTCGGACCACTGTTGTTTGTGATCTACATAAATGACCTGGAGGAAGTATAGGTGGTCTGATTACCAAGTTTGCAAGATAGTAAGATTGTTGGATGTGCAGATAGCAAGGAGGGACTGTCAGACAATACAACAAAATATAGATTGATTGGAGAGTTGGGCAGAGAAATGGCAGATGGAGTTCAATCCAGACAAATGTGAGGTGATGCATTTTGGAAGATCAAATTCAAGAGCGGACTATATGGTCAATGAAAGGGTCTTGGGAAAATTGGACGTACAGAGAGATCTGGGAGGTCAGGACATTGTACCGAAGGTGGCAACGCGGTGGATAGAGTGGTCGAGACGTCATACAGCATGCTTGCCAGCATCGGAAGGGGGTATTGAGTACACAGAGGTTGGCAGATCATGTTAGAGTTGTATAGGACTTTAGTTCGGCCACATTTGGAATACTGCGTGCAGTTCTTGTCGCCACATTACCATAAGGATGTGGATGCTTTGGAGAGGGTGCAGAGGAGGTTCACCAGGATGTTGCCTGGTATGGAGGGTGCTAGCTATGAAAAGAGGTTGAGTAGATTAGGATTGTTTTCGTTGGAAAGACGGAGGTTGAGGGGGGACCTGATTGTGGTCTACAAAATTATGAGAGGTATGGACAGGGTGGATAGCAACCATCTTTTCCCAAGAGTGGGGGTGTCAGTTACAAGGCGGTCACAATGTCAAGATGAGAGGGGGAAAGTTTAAGGAAGATGTGAGTGGAGGTGGTAGAGGAGGGCACGATAGCATCATTTAAGATGCACATAGACAGATATATGAACGGGCGGGTAACAGAGGGAAGTAGATCTTGGAAAATAGGAGACAGGTTAGATAAAGGATCTGGATCGGCGCAGGCTGGGAGGGCCGAAGGGCCTGTTCCTGTGCTGTAATTTTCTTTGTTCTTTGTTCTTTGTCCAAAATTAGCTATTGGAATCCCCTAATACCTTAAACTCCTCTCAAGCACTCTGAACGGCAACTCCCTTCGTCTCTTTTCCTGCCCCGTGCGTGAATCACGAACAGCTCGCTCTTTCCCATATTTCCCATATTTGTAACCTCCCCGGGACTGTGACATACAGCAGCAAATCGACCTCATATTGAGTCACCCTGTGCTCCACCCCTCACTATCCACCACCAGGCATTTGATGATCTAAACGTCATTGCCAAGGGCTTCATGGTCAGGGCAAACAGAAATGGGGAGAGCAGGCATCACTGTCTTGTCCCCCTGCGGCGACTACACTACTCTGGCCAAACTCGGTTGGTTCACACATTTGCCACCGGAGCCTAATATAACAGTCGGTCCCAATTCATAAATCTCTCCAAACCAACACAATATGTTCCACAGATACTTCCACTCCACCCTGTCGAAAGCCTTCATGCGTCCATGGCTACTACCAACTCAATATCGCGCACCTCCGCTGGCATCATTATAACATTGCGAAGCCATCTCGTCCCCATAATTCATACCGGCAACATATTAATGGACAAAAATATGTATGATTTATGAATTAATCCCTCCACAGTCAAATACCGTTTTCCTTTGCTCGTATTACTTTTCCTGTTAAAATGAATTAATACACTTTAAACCCAGAAAACATTTTGTACAACTTGAAGCGAGATTATGATTTTTTGCATCTTTCAATTCAGCTATCATACAGGTAGATACAGCTTAGGCAGCAAAACATATACACTTCTGCAAACAATATTCAGCACTGCAGGTGTTTAAGTAAAGTGTCAATATTGAGGAGACGACGACGATGTGCACTGGTATTGTAGGGAATTTGTAATAATATACCACGGATGATATTTCAGTGAAGAGGCTTGAATTGCATTGAATTAGAAACAGTAAATGGGAACTCAACATACTTTACGAAGCACAGCAAATATTGTACAAAAGAAACATTGTTACATTTTGTGAGTTTTCCTAAAATTCAATATCACATTTAGGTACATCTAATGTTTGTTAAAATTGGGATTATAGTTTACTTTTTCAGACAGTACAACACATTAAGTGCAGAGTGACGCTGGAACAGGCAAACTACGTTCCATCCAAAGCTCTCGCAACAACACAAAAATTAAATTATGATCAAATTTCAAGTGGATGCAATTCACTCCAGTATGGGATGTCAATTGATATTCATATTCAGCTGCAATATATATTTTTAAACTGATGGCTGACTGAAAAAAGGCATATAATCGGGAAGTTGTATATCACATGCGGAGGGCTGTTGATAGTGACCTGCTCGGTGGGAAATGGTACGATTGCCGTCATGAACGCTTGGTGTTCGGGGTCAACGTGACATTGTAAATAGAGCCAAAGGGAATTAATACAACTGACAATGGGCATCTGATATCTAAGTCAATTTTTGAGGGTTTACATTGTTTCATATTCGCACGTCCGTACGTTATTCTTCATGAAAGTGGAAGACATATATTGTCATCTAATCGGAGGTCACAGGGTGGGATTAGTGTGAACTGCGCAGCTTTCCAACTCTGTTATCTTAGAATAATAAGCATAAACCCCAGATTTTTGCCTCGTCCGCGATGCACAAATATGTTTAAAGTAAAATAAGAACGCGAAAATAAACTCTGCCACATTTATCTGTTCGGAAAATATATGATGGCCAATTCTAAATCAACTTACAAATGTTTCAGGAAAATGTGCTTCTTATTTGTTTCGGGGCATAAGGGCACAGGATGTTCGAGTCGTCTTAATCTATTGTTGGATCATGTTTGTTGGAGGGTGGAATAGTTAGGAAATCATCTCTCACCTAAATCTTCTAAAGATTATTTGTATGGCTTTAGTGCATTGGTCGCTGAAATAGAACGTTATCTTTCTTTCTTCGAACACAAAATCACCAATATTAGGGTTCAGCGTCAGTTAATCAGCTCTTGTGGAAAACCTATTTCGCAAACCTGCGATGTCCCGACATTTAAAGGGCCACCCAGCTTCCATTTGTGCATCGTCATTCTCGACCCATTGATGTGCAAAAGCGTTTTACTGCAAAATAATTAGGTTTGTCAATTTATCTTCGATTCGATGTTTGAAAAGAGGCTCCAATTTTAAGGACAGAGACGAACAGAAAAATAATTAAATGACTGACTGGATTTTTCTCCGTTCTACAGACGTTGGTCCGTTCAAAGTAAAATATCCACAAAAGTCAGAATAGAGTGGGTGCTCTTCTTCAAAATCTATTATGAGATTTGCACATTTATCAGTGCGGTGGTATTTCTTCAAAAATCAGGCCGAATTATTGCTGATAAATTTCCGTTTAGACTTTCAGAATTTCTATCTAACTGTTGCCAGGAAATACACTGCTGATATCTGTTAGGATATCCCGACTTCGAACACCGGTTCGCAGGGGTGTACGGTTTGGTGTTCGAAATGCTGTGAGGAGGAACCTCACACTCCAATTAGAACAAGGATCCCACTTGCCGCGTAACAATTTGTAAAGACTATATAATAGATCAAAAGAAAGACAATACTTCTGACCAGGACTTAGGTATATAAAGTGGTACACACGCAGGTAGTTCATGAAGAACGTGCCCTTATTCAAGAATAAATCTCCGCCCTCTGAAATCCTGAACACTTCCCCTTTCCCCAGACAACTACATAATTCAGAGCCGATCAACAAGTCTTGGAAACGTCTTTTCATGGTCTCGCGAAAATATTTAACACTCTTCAAGGCGTTTTCCGAAATGCTTTGGCTCAAAAATTTAGGAGCTGCCTATTTCACTGTGATACATGTAAAACTGGATTTGTTTGTAGTTAGGTGTAAAATGGAACCCATGTACCTGATCGAAACCAGTGCACTTGCTTCTCAATGCGCTGGAAAATATTCAAGTGCTCCACTTCTATTCTGAACGTTGTGTATTTAGCTGTCAGAATCTCTGAAACTCTTTCACTCCAGAAATTGGCAGAGGGGTACCTCATTGACTTCCGAATTGTTTAGATACGATTCACACATGATTCTATCTAGATGGCTACTAATCGTGTTACTGGGAAAGCTTTATGTCATCCGGCCTGTTAATTGTTGGCTATGAATGGCGCTGCCCGAATATCGACCTGTAACTGGGCACATTGCATCTTATTATTCCCTATTAAACACGTGTTACTTCTGTTACTAGGCAAATCCATGACAGCGAAGAGTGTCATGGAAGTTGACAGAAGGAGCAACAGTTTCACTTATCTGTGCATTACTTCATTCAACTTGCCATAATGTACAAATCCTGAGGTTCGTAGATACCACATGCGAAAGCAGGTGTTCACACTTGAATTAACGCAACTCAAGATTCAGTAAGCGTCAATGCTCGTGTCACATATATAATAGTTATCATAACTCGTTCTCCTAATTTGCAATACACGCCCAATGACTTCATTTGCGCCCTCTCTCATTAACGATTTAGTTATGGATTGCATTCGCGTTCCCACGAACGATGTGTTGAAATGCACAGATGTATACTTTTGTTCTATAAACTATAAACACCGTAATTCAGTTTGTTGTTGAGTTTGCAGTTGCAGGCTCTTAAAATAGCAACAGAGAACAACGAAATATGACAGCACAAGAACGGGCCCTTCTGCCCTCCGAGCCTACGCCGTTCCAGATCCTATATCCAAAACTGTCGACTATCTTCTAAGGATCTGTATCCCTCTACTCCCCTCACATTCATGCATCTGCCTAGATATATCTTAAATGACGCTATCGTGCCCTCCTCTACAACCTCCACCAGCAATGCATTCCAGCCACCATATGCGGAAATGCCTTTCCACGCATATCCCTTAAACTTTTCCCTCTCACCTTGAACTCGTGACTCCGAGTAATTGGGTCCCCCGCTCTGGGAAAAACCTTCTTGCTATCTACCCTGTCTATACCTGTCACGATTTTGTAGACCTCAATGAGGTCCCCCTTCAACCTCCGCCTTTCTAATGAAAATAATCATAATCGTCTCAACCTCTCTTCATAGCCAGCGCCCTCCATACCTGGCACAATCCTCGTGAACCTCCTCTGCACCTTCTCCAAAGCATTCACATCCTTTTTGTACTGTGGCGACCAGAACTGCACTCAGTATTTCAAATGTGTCAGAACCAAAGTCTTATACAACTGTAACAGGACCTGCCGACTCTTGTGCTCAATACCACTCCCGATGAAGGAAAGAATGCCGAATGCCTCCTTGACCATTCTATCGACCTGTGCAGCCACCTTCAGGGTACCATGAACCTGAACACACAGATCTATCTTTACATCAATTTTTCCCATGGCTTTATAATTTATCGTACAGTTCATTCTTGAATGGAATCTTCCAAAATGCGTTACGTCACGTTTGCCCGGATTGAACTCCATCTGCCATTTCTCCGTCCATCTCTCAAAATTATCTATATTCTGCTGTACTCTCTGACAGTCTCCTTCACTCTCTGTTGCTCCACCAATCATAGTTTCATCTGCAAACTTGCTAATCAGACCACCTATACCTTACTTCAGATCATTTATGTATATCGCAAACAACAGTGGACCCAGCACGGATCCCTGTGGAACAACACTGGACATAATTGTCCATTCTGAAAAATCTCCCTCACACTACTACTCTCTGCCTCCTGTTGCCCAGCCAGTTCTTTATCCATCTAGCTCGTACATCCTGGACCCCATGAAACTTCTCTTTCTCCTCAGCCTACCATGCAGAACCTTATCAAATGCCTTATAGAAGTCCATGTCAATTACATGTACAGCCTTTCCCTCGTCAATCAATTTCGACATTCGGGAAGATTGTGGAATTACCTCGGCTAAAAGGCGCCATGCGATTCATTTAGAAACATGATCAACGAGAATCCCAAGGCTTTTCTGCATATATTAGGAGAAACTGAGTAGCAAGAGAAAGAGTATCCCACTCAAGGACAATAGAGGGAAATATGCGCGGAACCACAGGAAGTGGGTGAAATCTTCAGTGAGTACATTGTTTCGGGATTCACCTGGGAGAAGGCCATGCCGGATGTTGAGGGCAGTAATGTGTGTGTGAACTCTTTTGAAAACGTCAACAGAGTGGCTGGTTTAGCATAGCGCTAAATAGCTTACTTTTAACGGAGACAAACAGGCCATTGGTGTGGGTCCTATTCCCGTACTGGCCTCCCCGAACATGAGCAGAAATGTGGCCACTACGGGCTTTTCACAGTAACTTCATTTGAAGCCTACTTGTGAAAGTCAGCGCAATTCATTTCATATTAAGGGGCAAAGTGTGGTATATCAGGAATTGCATTAGTGTACAAAAGCTGCCGGGGCCAGATGAGATCTATCCCAGATTACTGCGGGCGTCAAGTGGAGAAATTGGTGGGGCCATAAACATATCTTCACATCCTCTTTTACCATGTTGAGGTTCCCGAGAAATGTAGAGAAGCCAATGTTATTCACCTGACAACATAAGAACGACAAGCAGGAGTAGGCCATCTGGCCCTTGGAGCCTGCTGCGCTGTTCAATGACGATCTCATTGAATAGCGCAGAACGAACGTCTGTGGACTAAGCTCCACTTTCCCGCCCTAACACCAGACTCATCATTCCTTTATTCTTCAAACAACTCATATCTTTATCTCGAAAACATTTTATGAAGGAGCCTAACGGGCTTTACTGGCCAGGGAATTCCATGGACTCACAACCCTTTGAGTGAAGAAGTTCCTCCGAAGCTCAGTCCTAAATCTACTTTCCCTTACTTTGAGGCTCTGCCCCTCGTTCTGCTTTCACCCGCCAGTGCAATAACCCTCCCCGCAACTATCATATCTACTCCCTTCATAATTATATGCTTTTCTGTATGACCCCCCCCCCCACCTGCATCCTGCTAAATTCCAACCAGTACAGTCCCAGTCTACTCCACCTCTCCTCGCAATACAACCCCCTAAAATCTGGGACTAACATAGTAATACGCCTCTGTCCAACCTTCAGACCCAGTAACTCCTTTCTCAGGTAAGGAGACCAAAAGTAAACACAATCCTCCAGGTGTAGCCTTACTAACAACTTACACAGTTGCAGCATAACTTATCTAGTCTCAAACTCCATCCCTAGTGCAATGAAGGACAAAACGTCATTCGCCTTCTCAATCACCTGTTGCGCTTGTAAACCAACTTTGTGCGACTAATGCCCTCGGACACAGAGGTCCCTCTGCAACGCAGCATGTTTTAATATTTTATAATTTAAATAATAATCCCTTTTCTGTTATTCGTACCAAAATGGATAACCTTGCATTTGTCAACATTGTACTCCATCTGCCAGACGCGAGCGCATTCACTTAAACTATCTAAATCCCTCTGCAGTCGTGTAGTGTCCTCTGAATATTTTGCTTTACCACTCACCTTCTTGGGGACTGCAAATTTTGACATATTGCACTTGGTCCCCAACTCCAAATTGTCTCTGTAAATTGGATTCAATTGTGGACCCAACACTGATCCCTGAGGGCACTACAAGTTACTGATTGCCGACCAGTGAAACACCCATTAATCCCCACTGTTTGGTTTCTATTGATTAACCAATCCTTTATCCCTTCTACTGCTTTACCCTTAACGCCATGCATCATTATCTGATGCAGCAAACTTTTGTCTGGCACTTTGTCAAAAGCTGTTTGGAAATTCAGACATACCACATTCATTTGCTCCCCATTGTCTACGGCACTGGTAATGTCCACAAACAATTCCACTAAATTAGTCACGCACGAACTGTCATTTATCATGCTGCGTTTGTCCAATGGGCCAATTTCCAGCCAGATGACACGCTTTTTCGTCCTTGATGATAGATTCCAGCATCTCCCCGGATGTCGAAGTTAAGCAACTGGTCGATAATTACCGACTTTCTGCCTACTTCCTTTTTTTAAACAGTTGTGTCAAATTTGCAAATTTCGAGTCCGCCGGGAACACTCCAGTGTCTGGTGAATTTTGGTAAATTAACACGCGTGCATTTGCAATTTCCATAGACATCTCCTTTAGTATCCTGGGATGCATTTTATAAGGGCCAGGAGACTTGTCAAACTTTCGCCCCATTTCCCTGCCCATAACTGCCTTCATAGTGTTTACAATCGTCTCAAGCTCCTCCCCTATCACAGCCTCATGGATATCAGTCACTGGCATGGTATTTGTGTCTTGCACTGTGAAAAACCACCCCAACAACCTGTTCAGTTCCTCAGCAGTATCCTCATTTCCCATATTAAATCTCCCTCAGCATCCTCTAAAAGAACAATGTTAAATTTAGCAGGTTCTCTTTGTTATATATATTTGAAGCTACTTTTACTATCTGTTTTATATTCTGAGCAAGTGTACTCTCTTAATATATAGTACTCTTCATTATAGATATTTTAGTAGCTTGCTGTTGCCCCCTAAAGAGTTAACAATCATCGAGTCCCACACTAAACTTCGCCACTTTGTATGTAAAGGAGGTGAATTAGGCCACTCGGCCCATCAAGTCTGCTATGACTTTCAACCCTGGCTGATATGTTTATCATCCACATTCTCCTGCATTTTCCCAATAACCTGTGGTTCCCTTTTTGATCAACAGCATATCTGTCTCTGGCAAGGAAATTATAGGCATTTCAGCCTGATATCAGAGGTTGGGTCGCTTTCGGAAACGATACTGAGGGACAGTATAAATGCACATTTGGAGGAAAATGGACAAGTTAGTGACAGGCATCATGGTTTCGTTTACTGGAAAGTCATGTCTCACCAACTTGATTAAGATTTTTGAAGAGGTGATAAAGAATATTAACGAGGGAAAGGCTTTGGATGTAGTTTATATTGAATTAGTAAGGCGGTGGACAAGGTCTCACATGGCAAGTTGGTATAAAAAATGAAAGCACATGGGATTCGGGATGGGCTGGCCAGATTGATACAGAACTAGTTTGCTTATAGAAGACAGATAGGGTGGTGGATGCTGTTTTTCTGAAACGAGATTTGTAGCTTGAGTAGTTCGGCAGGACATGTGCCGTGACCTCGGTTGACAGAGGATTGGCTAACTGGCAGAAGGCAAAGAGTGGGTTCAAGGTTTCCTTTTTTAGGATGGCAGCCGAAAACTGGTGGTGTACCTCAGATTTCAGTGCTGGCACCACAACGGTTTACAAAATACATCAATGATCTGGAGGATGTAAATTATGACACTGTTGCTAATTTTGCAGATGCTACAAAGATCTGTAGAGGGACAGGGAGCATTGAGCAAACAGGCAGGCTTAAGAAAGACATGCACAGTCTGGGATGTACAGACTATTCACAATGGAAAGATGCTCAGCAGATCAGAAGCACAAAGGGACTTGGGAGACATTGCTCACGATTCTTTTAAGGTTGACATGCAGGTTCAGTCGGCAGTTAGAAAGGCAAATGCAATGGTAGCATTCTTGTTGAGAGGGCTTGAAAACAAGACAGGGGATGTACCTCTCAGGGAAAATAAGGCTCTGTTCATACCCCATTTGAAATATTGTGAGCAGTCTTGGACACCGAATATCAGGACGGATGTTCTTGCCTTGGAAATGGTCCACAGGACGTTCAAAAATGAGTCCTGAAATGAAGCGCCTGTAGTTGAAGGCACGGTTACGTACTCTGGGTCTGCACTCATTGGAGTTTAGAAGGATGAGGGGGGCTCTTACTGAAACCTATACGATACTGCGTGGCCTGGATAGAGTGGATGTGGAGAAAATGCATCCACTTGTGTAAAAAATTAGAAGCAGAGGACACAAACTCAGACTAAAGAACGATCCAAGAAAGCAGAGGTGGGGAGTAGTTTCTTCTTCCAGTGGGTGGTGAATCGACTGTACTCTTTCTGGCAAAAAAGCCGTGGAGGCCAAAGCACGAGTGGTTATAAAACAGAGATCGATATGTTTTTGGTCAATAAGGGGATAATGGGTTGTAGGGAGATTTCAGGAGATTGGAGATGAGAAAAATATCAACCATTATTGAATAGCGGAGCAGACTCGATGGGCCAAATGGCCTCATTCTGCTCCTCTGTCTTATCGCCTAATAGCATTATAGTTTCATGTTTTATAGTATACACAAATGGTCTGGAGGGCATCACAATGCCGCACTGGTTCGCATTGCTCTCTCAGGGCGCCGAAATCCCAGGTTCGATCTCAGCTGCAGACTCTACACTCTCCCTGCACGTTCTCCCCTTGTTTCCGTGGCTTTCATCCCCAGACCAAAACTATGTCAGGGATTGGTGAATATGACTCCGCGAAACGGCCCCTTAACTGGAGAAAGTGAATTGGGTGCTCCAAATTCTTCTTCAAAATAAATAAAAAAATATCTGGAGGAAACTGTGGGTGGTCTGATTCGTACGTTTGCGAATGACAGGAAGATTCGTGGTATTGCTGATAATGCCGACGATCGGCAGAAGATATAAGAGGATACAGATATATTGGAGATATGGGTACAGAATGGCAAATGGAATTTTCATCCGGACAAATGCGAGGCGCTGAAATTTGCAGGATCAAATCTCGGTCTGAACGATACTGTAAATGGCAGAACCTTTACGAATATTAACACACAGAGACACCTGGGCATGCAGGTGCACAGTTGGTTAAATGTGTTAACACAGGTGGCCACGATGAATGAAACGGCATATGGCATGCTTGCATTCATCAGCCGGACAATTTCGTTCAATGTTCTAAATCTTGTTGCAGTTATATGAAACCTTGGGTAGGCTGAATTTCGACTGGTGCATGCAGTTGGGGTTGCCACATTATCAGACAAATGCGGAAGCTTTGGAGAGAGTAAAAATAATATTCACCAGCATGTTGCCTGGCCTCGAGGGTATTGGTTATGATAAGAGGTTGCATCAACTTGTATTGTTTTCACTGGGAAGACGGAGGCTGAGTGGAGACGTAATAGAGGTCTACAAAATTATGACAGGCATAGATGGGGTGGATAGACGGAGGATATCCCCAACATTGTAAGTATCAGTTATTAGGGGTCACAGGTGAATGTTTAGAGGTGGAAAGTTCAAAAGAGATGCGCGGGGTTAGTTTTTAACGCAGAGAGTAGTGGGTGCCTCGAAAGCGCTGCCAGATGTTCTGGCGGAAGCAGGCCCATTAGCAGCATTTAAGAAACATTTGATTGAATACATGAAAAGGGAGGAAATAGAGGGATGTTGACCAAGTGAGGGGATAAAGTTTTTCTTTAGTTAGGGCATCATGTTCGGCAACAGGCTAGGAGGGCAGAAGGATCTGTTCCTGCGTGTACTTTTCGTTGTTCTATGTTCAGTTTATGGCTTCCAGACTTAACTTATAGCTCCCAAGAATTCTTTCGAAGACAGCAATATTAACAGTTGGCCAACCTGAACTGTCTGCGGCCTTTTTTAATTTGTTCAGTTCTGCAAGGAACAACAGCGCACGTCAGATATCCAGGATCATGAGACTGTTAATTCGGGGAGCTCCTGCACATCAGGCCAAACTCATTGCCGGCACGAAGTGGAGAGGTTTTTTTGATATTGATTCAAAAGAACCATACTTGAACGATTAAATATGCGTTCAACCTTTCATAACAAGATAATTTCGCATCCTATTTCCGTCCGTACCTTCATTTCGTCTAGGCAATGGTGCAGATTAATAGATCTGGATACTATTTGATCAGTTAACAATCAAACAAGTTCCTTTGGTCACATGTTTTCACTTATGCCAAATGAAAGGAAATATGAAGCGACGGCAAACAGTGAAACAAACAAATTTATTCGAAGGATACATTTTTCGTTGATTCGGAGGTCAACACTCACCCATAGAATTTCGCAATAATTGCAACGTGCACCTGGCAGGCACCTAGTATGTATCAACAAGCAACGGTTTCTCTCTCTCGGCTTCAGAATATATTGAGAAATGTGTATGATTTCTCTGGTGAAAATACATCAGATTGAGCAATAATCATCAGACACGTCTGCATTTCTATTATCATCAAATGTACCGTGGCGCAACTAATGCTACCCCTGCCCGCATTGCCTTTCTCTTTGAACTGTTTTTAAAATATAATGTGTACTCAAAATTATTCAATATTCATAAATGATTTGAATGACATGATTGCATGAATGCAAAACCTTGTTCTATTGTCTTCGATGCACTGATCATAATGATTTAGAGGTGGATGAATTTGTACCTTCGTTCCTTGATTTCAGTTCTTCTTCTGTAAAGCACGGGGTATTGAATTTTTAATTCAGCAGTTAAATTTGTCGCTGAAAATGTCGAAACAGCAGTATTTGCTGATCATTAGGTTCCACTGCAAATATAGACCAGCTTTGGAACATCAACAAAATATAATTGATATCCGAGCAAATAACACTGGGAATGACTCGCTGGCGCGAGGGATAATAACAAAACTTTCCTGCCCTCAGCATGTGTGTCTCGTCATCTCTAACACAGTGGGGAGAGGGACATTATTCATAAACTTTTTACAGATGAATCAAAGGAGGACTAAAAGTTTTACTCTCAAAATGTCTTTTTTTCTGAAACGCCATTCACACCGTCAGATTACTTATTTCGTTGTAACTTCGAAGAATACACTGATTTCCAGATATGTTGCTGCACTCCTCCAATGCTAGCCAAGTGTGCATCTACAATTTCGCCCATTTAAAAGGTCGCGGTGGTATTTCTAGCTGCGTAGAATAACAAGAAAATAAAGTCAGGCTGCCTCCATTATATATATTTATATTGTGTTCATTGATATAATTGGTGGCAATATATCTTATATTTAAAACTTTAATGCATGTGGGCGTTGCTATCAAGGTCAACATACAGGGCTGATCTATAATTGACTTTGATGAGAGATTATTTAATATCCAATCACCTGGCTGTGTTTCTGAAGCTACTTCTGAAGCCAGTGGCAGATATTCAAACCTAAAACATATTCTGAACGAGATATGTATTTACGAAAATTGACAATGATTTTATGGTAATTATTAAAAACATAGTTCCCGTCTAATTTTATTGAATGATATTTCACCAACTACCATGCTGTTATTTAAACCTAGGCATCCAGAGTATAGCACGTGATTTCTGGATCACAAGTCCAGTAACAATCAGGCTATGATATCGTACGCGTTAATTCAATTATTTAAATTTAGTGTTGTTCTTCAAGAGAGTGACAATCTGGAGCTAATAGATGGTCTTGCGACAGCGCAGATACCACTTAACAAATGTTTGTGCTGTCCTCCAATACAAAAAGATGCAAACTACAGTATAATAACAACTATCAATCAGCAGGCGGAAGCGACAGATGGACGCAGAGAAATTGCAAATAATACGGAGGCAATGCTCAGCACAATATTGGAGCTGTGGGCTGACAATCTCCGCGTCTTGTTCATTCGAAAGCCTAATTAAATCGGTAGTGTTGGTATGACGCTACAAATCACACTCGAATTTGGAAAGGTTGCAGCAGAGTGAAAGCTGTTAACTTTAACATATGTATCAGGAAAAGCGTGATGGAACTAATAAGGGAAACATGTGATCAATTATTTGAAGTCTGCCATGAGGAAAGTATCACAATCGATCATTCAGTAGGCAATCGGTTGGTGTTTAGAGAAAGGCAAGAACATCGGCAACAGTCAGAATGATTTAATGAAAGTGAAACCACGTTGAACCACATTAATGGCTTTGTTCAGGAACAGCATGAACTCTGGATCAAGGAAACCATGCAGATGCGCGGTATCTAATTCACTTGAGGCATTTTACAAGTTGCTACGTTAAATATTATTGCGCAAAGTAGCACATTCAGCAGAATATCGAAATGTACACTGTAATAGGTGATTTATTACTGTCGATCGCATATTGTCTGGATGATAAAAAGAGAGGGTAATCAAAACTGTGTTCATTGCCTTGCAAGGATGTCGAGAGTGCAGCCACGTTGCGATGTATTCTTGTGCCTTCGCTTTCTATAACGTGGACCAATTTCTCAGATGATGGGAGACAAATCACGTTGCGACATTTGAAGATCACATTGATATAAATATAAAGATGTGTGGTTAAGAGGGCATAGGGATGTTGCAGACTGATAAATATTAAGAGGGTGAGCAAAAATCTGGTGAATTGACTTTATTTGGGAAAATGTGAGATATTACACTTTGGCAACAAAGAATGGGGTATAATTGAAAGGGAGGGCGGCTGCAGAATTCTGAAAGGCGGAAAGATCGAAATGTTCCGGTAAATGGATCACAAAATGTTTGCACGATGGTAGGATGACTAACAAAAGTCTCATCGAATAGTATATTTTACCAAGAAAGCAATTCAACATAAATGTATTGCTATTCTGCTTCAGCTTTCAGAGCCTTGCTGAGACCACATCCGGAACACTGTGCGCAGTTTTGTTCACCTTATTTGATGAAGGATATAACTGCTCACTCCAGTCCAACCCCGGCATCTCCATATCATGGATATAAGTTTGTTGGAGGTGATTGCGATGAATATTTCAGGTTCGCATCTGGAATGAGCGGGTTGACCAAACAGTAATTGCCGGACAGCGAGGGCTTGTTAGATTTGAGTTTAGAAGCCTGAAGATTGGCTTCAATTAAGTACATAACACAATGAACAACATTCACAAAGAATGAATATTACTGCTTATAGGTAACGGCAGAAGCATGGGCCACTCTTTGAATGAAGGGATGACAATTCACGGCAGAGATTAAGAGAATGTGCTTTTCTCTCCTACTGTTGTGTGAATTTCTGAATGATCTCACTCAGGAGACATTGTGGACTACGTCATTGAATAGATTTAAGGGGGAAGTAGCTAGATTGTCGATGGATCTCAATAACAGATCTTAACGGGAATAAATATTAAGAATTCGGAAGGGACGTATAACAGTCATGGACAGGCAGGACGATCGAATGTACTTTGACGCAGCTCATGTCCTACTGCTCCGACGATGGTGTGCGTTCACGTATTTGCAGGACACCAGTAATCCTACACAATCTTCTTCGCAACAGTAGCACTTTATCTCTTTTGGTAATTGAACGATTGGCCTTTAATATTGAGATGAGCGATAAAATTATTTTTAAAAATAAATTTAGATATCCCAATTATTTTTTCCAATTAAGGGGCAATTTAGTGTAGCCAATCCACCTACTCTGCACATTTTTGGGTTGTGGGGGTGAAACCAACGCAGACACGGGGAGAATGACCAAACACCACACGGACAGTGACCCAGAGCCGGGATCGAACCTGGGACCTCAGCGACGTGAGGCAGCTGTGGTAACCACTAGGCCACCGTGCTGCCTGAAAATTATTTCGAACCAGTGTAATGTGCATGCTCATCGAATGATTTGTTACCCTGGACTTGTCCATGCAGATGTCTGTTTGAGTAGCAACTGCATTCATATTTTTTCCATCAAATATGTACTATTTTTCTCTAATTTGAGGTAACGGCAGTCTGGAATTGCATCGTCTCTGACATGTATCGGAACTCTATTCTTAATTTGTGTCAACGTCAAAAATTAAGTTAGGTTAGATACCTGTTTCAAAAGTCACTGTCAAATGACAGACTCAATTCCGTCACGTTTGGTGACATCTTCAGTTCGAAATCAAGTGTTTACCTCCGTCTACGTTTCAGAAACTTTGCAGCGTAATGTAATCTACAAACTTTCAACATCAGATATGTTATCATCACCGATAAACATTCTAGTTACTTCAGTTAACATCAGCTTATCATTCCTGATCGGCAGTTAAATCATCTTTTTGAACGCATTTCCACGAAGCATTTCCAGCCACTCGCATTTCTATCACTGCGAACCTAACTTA
Organism: Scyliorhinus canicula; assembly: GCF_902713615.1. Lineage (NCBI taxonomy): Eukaryota > Metazoa > Chordata > Chondrichthyes > Carcharhiniformes > Scyliorhinidae > Scyliorhinus > Scyliorhinus canicula. The sequence continues at coordinate 90,152,756 of NC_052157.1, forward strand.
TCTGCGGCTTCCTTGACTTTATCGAATTATCCACGATCGAAAAATAAGTCACTTAGATATCCGCAATCCAATGTTTACAATTCTAAGCCGAATCAATAATGTTTCATTTGTTTTCTAGTTTCCCTGTCAGCATTTTCCAGCGACACATCAATTTGGTGACACATAGTTATTGATTGAAACACTTTTGATCAGTAAGTCAACAAATAGTGTTTTCACGATCTCTTGTACCACTCAAGGAAACAGAAACGTAATTATGCAAACGTAAGTATTTTGATTTGAATTTATTTTATTATCACATGTCGCAAGCCACAGTGAAAAGTGTTCTGCTGTCCAGTTCTGACAGATCGTTCCATAAAGTAAAGGAATAAGGATATACGAAATATACACAATGTAAATACATAAACGCAGACATCGGATGAACCATACGGAGTTTGATCGTACTCAGCAAAGAAGATTCGGGAGACTTTCATTATATTTATAAGAAGGTAATTTAGGAGTCTGGAAACAGTGGGGAAGAATCTGTTTCTGAATCTGATTGTGCCTGTTTGCAACATTTGTATCGACTTCCCGAAGTAAGAGTTTGGAAGAGGGAATAACGCAGATTGGAGGAGTGTTTGATTATACTTCACGCTTTCCCAAGGTAGCTGTCAGTGTACACAGAGTTAATGGATGGAAAATGGGTTCGCGTGATGGACTGGGTTGTCCATTCTCGACTCTCTGTAGTCTCTTACAGTCTTGGACCGAGCAGTTGCCGTATGATATTGTAATATGATAACATGTTTTCCTTGGTGTAGCAGTGAAGGTTCGCATGAGTCAATGTGTACATGAATTTCCTTAATTGCCTTGGGAGGGATAGGCTCTATTGAGCTGTCTTGGGCGTAGGTCGACGTGGTGGACCAGGACAGATCGTTGGTGCTGTACACACCTAGGAATTTGAATTTTTCAACCATCTCCATATCAGCACAATTGATGCAGACAGCGTGAAGTCCGATACTTCACTTCCTGAAGTAAACCACAAGCACCTCACCTTTACTGACGTAGAGGGAGAGATTGCTGTCGTTCCAAAAGGCCACGAGGTTCTCTATTGGTCATTCTGTATTATTTGTCAGTGTGCCCGAACAGGCCCCGTTGTGTGGCGAGGAGGGGATTTTTGCATTAATTTTATGGCAGTGTCAATGCACGTATATTTGTGACACCAATAAAGGTTTTATTATTATCTCCCTCTTGTACTCTGACTCATCGTAGCTCGAGAGCCGATACACAACCGCCGTGTTATCAGGAAATATATCGATAGAATTGGAGCCAAATTGTGCCGCACAGTTGTTTGTGTTTAGGGGCTATAAAACGGGGCTGAGTGAGCACCCTGACAAATGTTTCCTTTAACTCTGCAGCAGAGCAGTACGATTTGCCTACGGTACGGCACGGTAGCATTGTGGAGAGCACAATCGCTTTACAGCTCCAGGGTCCCATGTTCGATTCCGGCTGGGGTCACAGTCTGTGCGGAGTCTGCACATCCTCCCCGTGTGTGCATGCGTTTCCTCAGGGTGCTCCGGTTTCCTCCCACAGTCCAAAGATGTGCGGTTAGGTGGATTGGCCATGATAAATCGCACTTAGTGTCCAAAATTGCCCTTAGTGTTGGGTGGGGCTACTGGGTTATTGGGATAGGGTGGAGGTGTTGACCTTGGTTAGGTGGTAGGATGCTCTTTCCAAGAGCCAGTGCAGACTCGATGGGCCGAATGGCCTCCTTCTGCACTGTAAATTATATACATATTCTATATCTATCAGATATGACGTAGCTATCAACAAGTCAGGAACATGGAACAGATGAACGTAACAATTAAACCCAATGAATAGAATATTAGTCATTTGTGCCTTTTTCCCTTTCACTGGCATCACACATGATCTCGCAGTTATCAAAATGCCACATTATTGCGTGGTCCTATTCTCGAGATGTGAACGAAACGTCTGAGATCGGCTTTACACACTGTCAGTAACGTATATTCCACCGATTCCTGCATACGATAATTCCACACATTTGCGACCTTCTGGGAGATAAAATAAACACAATGAAAATGGTGAACCTTTATTTATAAACTGTGAACCAATCTGTAAACATTCGCTATTTTCTGTCTTAAACTGCTTTTATTTATCGGCGTTCTTCACAACAAAAACAGCACAAGATCCGACATATCTTGAATAATAACACCTGCTGCACGATTTGGTGCTACGGGACTTGGCGCACTTTAACCTCAAGTGACCTGGAAATTGTCAGTGGTACTCTATTACTGCAGCAGGGTCTACTTCCAGGGCTCAATATTTCATATCTGTGGCATTTACCAAGCTGAGGCACAAAATTGCACCCGTGACGTCATGGAACCTTCATGAGGTAAAAAAAATGATTTCTAAACGGTTAGGCAAGCAAGGACGGCACTAGCGATTGAATTCGCGCATATTCTCACGACGTTTAGGAAATAATCGTCTCAACTCACATGGAACTCACTGCTGTTTGTCAACACACAGTCCATTTTGTGAACCGCAAATGTTCTGTTTGTGTGACCACGCAAAAGGTGCGTGGTCTATCAATGGAGTTTGCATGACAATGACACTGTGCGAAGCCCGCGGATCACTAACATATTTCAGGGTCCAGAAAAGCTGCTGGGTTGATTTACCGGGCAGAGGGCACTGAGCATGTACCTAATGTTATCAATGGGGAGGTGACAGAGTGCAGGCCACACAACGAAGTTAATGGTGCAACTCGAACATTGGTGATGCAGACAACAGCTATGCTGAAGATGAATTTCCAATCTCAGCATTAGATTGGAGGCGCCCAGAAATAAAATCCACAAAGGGTTGAACGCATCATCATCATCAGAGAATCACTGAATAATGCTGCATAGGAGAGGCCCTTCCGTCAATCGGGTCAGAACCGACGCAAAGAAGACAACTCACCAGTCTAACTAGTCCAATTTGCCAGCACTTGGCCCACAGCGTTGAATATTATGACGTACTAAGGAACCATACAGGTAACCTCAAAAGGATCCACCCTCCGAATCACTATATTCCATGATGTCACTGACAATCCTGATTTTTTGCTGTCAGTCTGGTCTCAATATCATTTGAGACGGATGTGCAGGTATAAATTATTTTTTATTTTTACCAGCTGGCTTGGTGATTCACTCTATTGGGAGAGCAGGACACAACCGTGTCTCTTGGATCTTCAACAGCGAGTGAACAAAAGAGACACAACATTTCTGAACAGATACATTCAATTTGCATCAGATTTCACATACATACAACCAAATAAGGCAACAGCAATGAATGCTAAATTCCCATAGGCTATCACTGTACACTTCTTGACCTGGCCATAAATCCTGATTGGCTCATTTCACATTCCTCAGCCCTGGGCTTACTTCACGTTCTTCAGCCCTTGGCAGGAACCTTTCACTCATCATTCTCGTCCTAGCAACTACCCCCCCCCCCCCTTCAGACCATGCTTTGCTTCGCTCCATTGTTCCGGCTCCTATACCCGGGTATCTTCTACATTATCCTAACTAATTATCCCATTTTGTATCACATTCATCTTTGTTCAATTCCTCTTCACTGCCCTCTTGGTAAAAAATATTTTTTCCACAAATTCGCCTGAACCTCGTAACCATAAACTTGAACTTGTATCACCTCACAAATGACCCTTCAACTCAAGGAAACTTAGGACTCCTTATCCACTTTGTCCATGTTCCTCGTAATCATGCACATCTACATCAAATCAGAGAATCATAGAATCCCTAAGGTGCAGAAGGAGGCCATTCTACACATCCAGGCTGCACTGGCCCTTGGAAGGAGCACCCGACTTAATCGCACACCTCCACCTTATTCCCGTAACGCACTAATACTAACTAAACTTTTGGACACAGAGGGGAAATTTAACTTGGTAAACCCACCCAACCTGCACATAGTTGGACTCTGGGAGGAAACCGGAGCACCTGGAGAAATCGCACGCTGACACGGGGAGAAAGTGCAACCTCCATTCAGTCACCCCAGTCCAGAATTGACCCCAGCCCCTGAAGCTGAGGAAGCCGTGCCGACCACTGTACATCCGTGCTGACTAAGATCGCCCTTCAGTCTTCTGTGCTCCAGTGAGCACAACCCAAGCCTATGCAACCTTTCTTCATAACTTAAATGTTCCATCCCATGCAACGACCTTGTGAACCAGCTCCGCACACCCCCCTTCTGTGCAATCACACTTTTCAGATAAGGTGGCGACATGATTTCCACACGGTACACCAGCTGTGTATTCACCAAACTTATATACAACACATCTTTCATCATTTTGTTTTCTACGCCTCGATTGATAAAGGCAAGTGCCTCGTATAACTCTGGGACACCCTCCATGGCGCGAGTGGAATTAAAAATGTGCGTCACAGCTCCTGTCATCTTCCCCCTCACAACCCGCATCTCGTGGTACACAATTATTTCATAGCTGGAGATCTGTGCACCTTGAAGCCTGCCAACACCTCCAAAAGCTTGTCACTCCCCATGTAATTTTCTAAAGAATCTCAGGTCTACCTCTGAGTTACATATCTACCTTCTCATTCTATTGCGTGATGAAAAATATATTGTATTCCTTCAATGCCCTACCAATTACCTCTGGTTCCATCCAGAGATGTCCTCTTTACCGGTAATGGGCCCTTGGGTTCCCTGGTTATCGTCATCATATTGATACTCTTCCTGAATTTCGTGGGATTTTCACAAATTTTACCAACCAAAGCATTATCATACCCTTGCTTTTCTAAATGCTTCCTTAAGCTCCCGCCTGCACCTCCTGGACTCGACCAATGCCTCTGATGATTCGTCCCACATTTACTTGCTGAATCACTTATTTTCCTTCTCATCCTATTCGGAATGCCTCTGCTCATCCAATATTCACTGTTTTTTCTACATCTTTCTAGTACCTTAGGAGAAACCTGTTGGTCCTGTACCCCATTCAATTTGCTTGTTGTATGCCCCAGCCTCACTACTGTTTTGTCGATTTCGCCAAAACTATCTATTTGCAGCCTACCTGGGCCAGATCCTGCCTGCTATTACAAAAAAAATCATTCTCACTCAATCCATAACATATTTTTCCACCTTGCATGTTTCCTTATCCATAACAAACTTGCACTATACAATGTTGTGATTCCTGACACCACAATTCTCTACCAACAGCACATGAACCAGCTAACCAGTTTAATTTCCAGAATTACATCCAGCACTGCAGTTACCCTTGTTAGACCCTCCACGTAAGCCGTTATCACGATGACAAGCACAGTTTATTTACGCAAAGTTGAAATCACCTAAAACAATTACCATATTAATATTTTAATTTTTAATCAATTTCAAATCAACCATCCAGACCAAAAGAACCATATAGACACACGGATCTTACTCACTGCCAAAACAAACGACACCAGAACTCACTCTTTCAAAATGACCCTGTTGAACTCTATGGACTATATCTCACCCCATCTTGTGTTACACTGCTGTCAACCAATCGTATATTCTGCATTGGCTGAGGCTTTGGATAAATTCTCCACAAACGTCTTCATGCCGGTCAAGATGGCAGAAGAAAACAGCATCTGACACTACTGGCGCGATGTGAAAAGGCAAGGTTTTCACTGATTCAAGGAGCAAGAGCTTAATATAGCCAGGGAGGACGCTCATCAGTCTGGTATTGATGAATCGATCGACGGCGGTAAACCAAGTCATGTCCCTGCACTCCAGTGCCCAGCCGAACTCGCACTCACTGTTTAGGGTTCCCTTGCTCTGTTCAGGAACTGGCTGAGACTTGTTAGATCAGAACTCCACCGTGATATCACGGGCGGCCTCCATATCAGTATATCAGTGTCTCGAGGGAATATTTGAGAAGCTTTGGGTCAGATCCCGTGGCAAACTTCAAATGTGGCAAAGTGTGTGCAAAAGAAGGCAAGGTATGGCGAAGCACAAGATTCACACGTTTCCCACAAGCGATATGGCGCATAACATGTGCATCCATTTGGCTGCAAAACATGACGTGTCAGGACCCCATTTTCGTCAGCTAGTTGATGATCGCAGTTCCCTGTCAACAACGAGCTGGCTGTGGATTCGAACACAGTAATTTCAATCACTTCATATTAGAGCACATAGAGGCATAATCAGACAGGTCATGTCTGGTTAAATCAGGTTTGGTCAGGCTGATTATAGCTAGGTCGGTGAACGAAAAGTGGTGATTCGCTGATGTACTCTCCGTGCTGACCTGTCACACCCTAAATAACGTTATCGTTTCTTATATCGTTACCAATGATTTTGTCCCTAAGCCAATAACACGTGGAGGTAAATCAATGATTACCATATCAGATAGCGATAACGTTATTTAGCGGTAACAGGTCAACATGAAGCACATACTGATTAACCAAAAGGAATGCAGAGTGGGGATGAATTGGTCATTTTCGATTCGAAATCTAACACAACTTGATTACCTAAGTCAATTTTATTATCACTGCAAATGAAGAAGGAAAATATATTTTTTTATCCAAATTTTGAGTACCAATTATTTTTGTCCAATTTAAGGGCAAATTAGCTTGGCAATGTCATCTACCAGGCACATATTTTGGATGAGGAGATTTGACCCACACAGATTCAGGGGGAATGTACAAACTCCACACGCACTGTGACCCAGAGCCGGGATCGAACCCTGGTACCACACTCCATGACGCAGCAGTGTTAAGCACTGTACATTGCAGACGTTTTCAATACACACTAATGATTTGCATGGGAATAATGATACTCTGGTACCAATATTTGCCAATAAAACGCGGAAATAGTTATGAAAGATATGTGTCAAGAGGAGGGCAAAATGCCATTATGTGCCTGAAAAGGGAGATATATATGTTGATTGACAAAGCAAATTTTTGGTTGATACAGCAAAATGTGAATTTTGGATCGAGGAGTCAGATAGTTTGTGGTGCTTGGTTCATGTATCCAGTATGAAATCAGACATAGCGATAAGGATTTGTTTTGGGCTGTTTCGAGCGTGCCTTCGAACGTGGATAAGGTGGTGGTGTGACATCACAGGGCGGAAAACGGGGGTTGGGGTCCGTTTCCCTAATAGTCGACTCAGGTATGGGTGCTTCGACATCGTGCATCAGTTTGCAATCGATAATTGGGGAAAGTCTAGCCTGGGTGTAGGCGATATGACATCACTATTCGTAGTAGGGCATGGGTGTGGGGGAGGGAGGGTGCTTTATTTTGGACATGATAACGGTGAAAGAGACATTTGGCGTGATTTATTCATACAAGAGGATTGGTGTGGGAAATTGGTGGTGTTGGTGGTGGTGGTGGGGGGGCGGTTGTGGGGAGATGACGTCGATGTTGCATGTCACATGCGGGGAGTGTACAGACATTGCTGCAGGAAGCGAACAATCGGGAGTCCGGGTTACGGTTAACGGCAGTGGAGACGTCAGGCGTAAGTTGGAATCGGATATCGACTTGGGGTGGGGGGGGGGGGGCGTGTAGAGATAGTCTGGGAGATGCAATTTCTGGATATTTATTCGATCGAAGGAGTCCAGTCTTGGGGTTTAGTTCGTTCGTCTCGGGGGCCTGTGCCGAAAGGTTAACCGGTCTGATGGATTCGTGGTTCAGGTCAAGTGGCGTGGGAAATCAGTTGCGCGGGGGCGGGGAGATCTGTGCTGTAGTTGAAGTAATAGTGGAGGATAGGTTGCTTGGATTGGGGCGGGCTGATTCCTGGTCAGCTGTGTCTGGAAATTGTGCGGGAAATTGGAAGATGAATTATGATTGTGAACATGGCAGACCCATTGAACCTTAGCGGCACGGTGGCACTGCTTCGAGGGATGCAGGCTAACATCCGATCTTGGGGATTGTCTGTAAGGAGTTTGCAAATTCTCCACATGTCTGCATGGATTTCTTGCGGATGTTCCGATTTCTCCCCACATTCCAAAGATGTGCAGATAAGTCGACTGGCCATGATGAAATCCCTCTTCGTTTCCAGATATCTGTAGGTTTGGTGGTGTTACTGGGGTAGGCCGGGGTAGTTAGAGTTCTCTTATAGAGTGTCTGTGCAAACTCGATGGCCCGAAAGGCACCATAGAAATTCTACTGTATTATGCGCGCTTTACATTCCTTTGCCGGATGGTTCCGAGACCCGAGCCATTTACCAGGTGAACGTTCTGCTTCTGGACAATTTGGGGTAAACCCGTACTTCAGAAATTAGAAGAGGGATTCCCCTCCGTTTCTTTCATTCATCTCTAAAATCGAAACCGAAAAAGCGTTCAGTTGTGAGCCCGCCCTTTCCAAGTATCGGCGTACACGTCCTGTTTTTTGGGTTATTGCACTTTGTAGATGTTCAGGACATCGGCACCCCAACAAAATTAATGGTTGGCAACAAATTCTGCCTGTGTCCGCGATCGTCGATCTAACTAACTTCTTTTTCTGTGGTCCAGCAGATTTTCATGTAATTTCCATGCGGGTGCTGAATTTCTGTCACCCAAGTTTTTTTATTAAGTGACTGTGTGGTTTATTCTGCTGGGACACTGATCAATTTAAGGCATTTGAAAACATTACAAGGAATGCAATCAGATGCTGTTGATGTCCTAGGCTGAAGGAAATTGTGATCTCAACAACTATTGATCTTCATATCTAGCAGGACTATATGACGATTTATATTGCGTTCCTTCAATCTGTTGTTCTCCTTAACTTTCTTCCTCATATTATTGTAGTTAATTTTCTCCCCGCTTCTGGACAGTGATAGGAACATTCAACATCGCTTATTAAGAAAATAAAACTAAGCATTATTTGCGAATTACAACTGTCTGCATGCAGAAATGGCTGTAACTTGGAGTCGGAAAGCAGTCAAATACAAACTGCTGGATCCTCTCCAAGTCTGCGCTATTACAAAGACGTAGGACGATATTTATACATTATAGAATCAAGATAACGTGAATACAGCTTGGTCAGGAATTTTTTCAAAAGTAAAACATAAGCAATGTCATAAAACTTGCGTTACCTTGCTGACCTTAGAGGACTGGGGTCTCATGTCATTATCTTGTCTTTTGATCGCATGTTTAAGAAACGGAGCAAACTTGTTTAAGTATCGAAAGAGACGAGTTCTAGCTTATCTTGTGTGTTTAGACTACTCTGGGTTATGACGACTGAGTTTTATCAGAGTTTAGAGTCAGCCAGTTTGCGGGTCAAATTAACCTTTTCTGCTTTTATTCAGACCTTAGGTTATGTGATATGTGAGCTTGGCTTTCTACTAAAATTTGGCCACTTTTCCCAGAATGCCATTATTCACTTCGGACAACACCACATTATCCAAGTATCGGCGTACACGTCCTGTTTATTGGGTTATTGCACTTTGTAGAGGTTCAGGACATCGGCTCTGCAACAAAATTAAAGGTTGGCAACAAAGTCTGGCAGTGTCCGCGATCGTCGATCTAACTAACTTCTTTTTATATGGTCCAGCAGATTTTCATGCCAGTTCTGAATTTCTGTCACGCAATTTTTTTAATTAAGTGACTGTGTGGTTTATTCTGCTGGGACACTTATCAATTTAAGGCATTTGAAATCATTACAAGGAATGCAATCAGATGCTGTTGAGATCCTAGGCTGAAGGAAGTGGTGATATCAACAACTATTGATCTTGAAATCTAGCAGTACAATATGACGATTTATATTGTGTTCCTTCAATCTGTTGCTCTCCATAACTTTCTTCCTCATATTCATATGTAGTGCTTCATGTTCAACGATGTCATTATATCCTGGTTCGTAATATATTTGCTGTGAGTCACAGAATACCTCCTTTATGCTTCTCTTTCAAATGAGTTTAAACGTTCATTTCGTCTGGCACATTCGTCATGTTTACTTCATTGTATTTTAAAATCTTCCTGACTTCCTTCAAAGTGAACATCTCGTTATTGTATCGTAGAAACACTGTTGCCCAGAATTTCTTTCAACAAGACGCAACTGATTATGATATCTCGTTGCCCACTTAGTGTTCCAGAACATCTTATTCACCGGTTCAATAAAAAAGGATTTGCCATAAAATATGTTGACGTGTGCACTATTTTTCCACGTTCTCCTTGCCAACGGGCAAATTGCCCAATCTACATATAGATTCAAGTAACTTATGATTATTGTGGGAGCTTTATACAGATCCATTGAATTGTTCCAATATGTTTTGTCTTCTTCTGCGTCCTATGTTTGTAATTATGATCTCTTCTTGCTCTTTCCTTATTATCATTATACTGATTAATGAATCACTTTTATTATTTCACCTCCATTTGTTTAATCTCCCCTGCATTATCCTCTGGCCTGTTTAATTTCATTTCCGCATTTTGGCCGTCATTTGAGTTACTAGAATACTGGTTTGAACACAGCTTAGCTGAAGTCATTGCCAATAGCACAGCGAACACTTTCCTCAGCTCCAAATCCTGAGCCCAAAGAAAATAAACCCACGTCCCGCTTAACAATTACTAAGACATGCAATAATTTATCTTTTCTAACTGACAATTTTGCCCTAAACAAATTTAGGGTACCTAATTATTTATTTCAAATTAAGAACAATGTAGCGTGGCTAATCCACGTAACCGGCACATCTTTGTGTTCTGGGGGTGAAACCCACGCAGACACGGGGACGATGTGCTACCTCCAAAAGGGACAGTGACCCAGGGCCGGGATTCGAGCGTGGGTCCGCAGCGCCGTAGGCTGCAGCGCTAACCACTGTGTCACGTGTCACCCTCTCACTTGCAATCAATGGTACGTTTGTTCATGGCTAATTGATAATCCTGAGAATATTAACATTAATATTAACATAATCAAGGATCCCTCCCACCCGGCTTACTCACTTTTCCAACTTCTTCCATGGGGCAGGAGATACAGATGTCTGAGAACACGCACGAACAAACTCAAAAACAGCTTCTTCCCCACTCTCACCAGACTCCTAAATCACCCACTTATTGACTGACCTCATTAACATTACACCCTGTATGTTTCAACCGATGCCAATTCTTATGTAGTTACATTGTATATCTTCTGTTGCCCTATTATGTATTCTCGTGTATTTTCTTGTATTTTCCTGAATTCTGTTTAATTCCCTTTTCTTCCTTGTACTGAATGATCTGTTGAGCTGCTTGCAGAAAAAATACATTTCACTGTACCTCGGTACACGTGGCAATAAACAAATCCATCCATCCATCCATCTAATTATGTTTTCTTGATTGAGCTGCCGGCTGTAGAGAATTTGTGAGCAGTGTATAATTGCTGGTTCAGTCAAATTATTTTTTTCAATAACTCGGGCCAGGTCCTGCAAATCCTCCCAGTCCCACTGTAATTTCCGTCTCCAACACAAAGCACATTTTCTGAACACCGCTACACGACGGGCAACGCCGTTGTCAAGATCCAGGCTCTTTAGGAGTACGACTTTAACCTCCCGATTATCCTATCACCGTCCACCACTAAAGTGGCATTAACACCAGCCGCTTGGCTGGCATCCTGTATGAATCTTTGTCAGTTCTGTGAATGACATTGCAGCTCCTGCTTTCTGCAATACAAGATTCAAGAACCTTGAACCTGCTAGATAATTGTGAAGGCAGAAGTTCCAAATCATCGAGGATTGCGGATCCACTCACAGCCAAATTTGTAGTCACACACTTGCCTTTGAATACTGAACGTCCGGACTTTTGTGATAGACCTTCTTCAATAAATGTCTGAGGAAACAAATCACCCGACCCTGCTGCATCGGAGTGCATGCAGCACGGTGGCTTCGTCAATGACTCTGATCCGCACTTCTAAAGCTGCAGGTACTTCCTCCACATGACAAGGGCTGCTACAAATGCCACAGACGTCAGTAACAACAAATCGCTTGCAGTATGTACTTTATTTCCCACGACTATTTTAATACTATCTATTAATTCCAGCGTGTTGACCGTTCCTATCAGGAAACGTGCGTACTACAAGTAAAATCATACAGCTTACACCATTTTGAATTGTAAAGCTCAAAAGTACTAACGAGTCAATTTCTTACATATTTACTGTTCATTTTGATTTTTCAGCACGTGTGTGGTCGAAGCAATGGCATCTTATCACTCTGTTTAAGTGTCCCTCTGCTCTCTCCTCCAGCTTTCCTACCTTTCTCCAGCTGCTCTTTTTCCGTTCTCGTTTAGGCTCGTTTGATTCTCTCCTCTTCCGAAGTTTTGAGACGTGACTGCCTCTCCGTTATTTTCTGCCGCCTCAGATTTCCCGTACCATCATTCATTTCGACTCCTTCTGCTTTCTCTCGCCACGATGTTTTCTTATGTCGCGCTGACCTTGTGCTCCGACCAGCAATGCTAATTTGACTTTCTGCATGTTCGTATCAATTCCCAGTTATATTATTGTCAATGATACTCAGCTAAATTGTATTGATATTCGCCCTTATCATCATTACAGTCGGAATTAGCTTTCTCTTTGTGATCAAGGGCATGGTTTGATCTAGCTCCAAATAATTAACGGAATGTTAGGCAGTTAAATAATGTACGTAGAATGTTCATAGAATTGACTTGTTTAAATGATAGATAATTGATCCATTTTGAGGCTGTCTATGGCCTTAATACGCATCAAAAAGGCAATATTCGAAAGTTAATGCCATCTTCCTTTACATTCAGCTTGTATTCTGTCATGCAAAATATAGTAGTTCAAGCTTCATAAAATTGCATATGGCAAATGGAGCAATTCTGTAGAGCAGTGCTAATTGCTATTAATTTATGTACCTCTTGCAAATAATGCGAACATCGTGGTGATTGCTAACTTCAATAAAGTAAATTTTGCCATGATGATCTCTAAAATGCCCTTTAACTAGCTAACGGTGCGAAATGGTAGTATTGAATGGGTCATATTGATACTCCTTATTGTTGGATTCAAAGGAACTAAAGACATGTTTTACGCAATGGCCATCCGCCATCACAATAAAACGTGGATGTATTGTGAACCGAATAAAACGTTATCCTGTTCCTCTGTAAAACCTTTAATTGTTAAATCTATTATCTCACCTAAATCTTTCCTTGCTTTGATGCACGTGACGTGCTCTGGGGTGAATAATATGAAGTACAAGCACATTAATTTCGAAGAAGACGAATAAATAAATTAGTGAAAAAAACTCTGGAATCTCTAAAAGAGGTGGGAACAGGTAATGAAGATTTGGAGAGTGCGAAGTTTGCAATGGCTCCCGAACTACAGTGTTTTGTAATTTTTTGGATAATTATGTTCTGTTCTTCCTTTTGTAGATCTCCAACACTTCTGCAAATAATGCTGTCGTTTTTTGTTGTGAAGGGGGGAGTGGGTGTTGTCGTGCGGTCCTTGAAGGGTGGTTGGCAACAGAACAAAACTTGACTTTATCCATCGGAGCAGATCCATCCACTAAATGCACGTTGATGGAACTGAAAATCACGTAACTAACTAATCATAATGCAGGTACTCTTTATTCTGCTGAAGTGCAGTGCGAATAATAATCGTAACTTTACAGTAAATATCATGCAACATAAATACCATTTTGAGATTCATTGAATTCTCGCTCCCTTCGATTATGTAGAGATCGAGCTTGATGACATTTCGATTCCTGATTTTAATTATGCACATCACATGGATTTTGGAGATAACGGGGTTCGTCTGGACCCTGTGTGCCTTCAAAGCCATCTTCGAAATCATAGAAACTAATAAGATTTCCGATGGATGTTTCTCGAAAGCAGACAAATGCGCGTGAGGATATGTTGGCAATTATTGGCCCAATTGAAGAGAAAAAGAAGAGGCAACGGTTCCCAGATCCATTTCGTGTAAACGATTTGTCCTGATACAGGAACCATGAAAAAGACACCACAATATAATTTTAACTAATAACAATACATGGCATCGACATTCAGCCAAGTGCCCGTGCACATATCGCCCTGGGAAATTTACTGATCGGATGGCGTGCTATTACAACGACCAGTTTAGGACAATTGTTGATATGGAGCTCGCACGAAACCTATGCAGGCACGGGGAGGAAGTTCAAACTCCACACATTCAACACGCAAAGGGACGGAACAGAATCCGGTTCCTGCCGCTGTGAGGCAGGAGTTCTAACCACTATACAACCGTACAGTCGTGTTAATAGAACATAGAACTGTACAGCATAGAACAGGCCCTTCGGCCCTCGATGTTGTGCCGAGCAATGATCACCCTACTCAAACCCACTTATCCACCCTATACACTTAACCCAACAACCCCCCCCCCAACCTTACTTTTTAGGACACTTCGGGCAATTTAGCATGGCCAATCCACCTAACCCGCACATCTATGGACTGTGGGAGGCAACCAGACCACCCGGAGGAAACCCACGCACACACGGGTAGGACGTGCAGACTCCACATAGACAGTGACACAGCTGGGAATTGAACCTAGGACCCTGGAGCTTTGAAGCATTTATGCTAACCACCATGCTACCGTGCTGCCCCGTGTTCTTCAATGAAACGGCTTGAAGATCAATTTGAATCTTAAATATGCTCTGCCGTATCTTGTTAAAAGAACAAAATAACTAGGAGCAGGAGTAGGCCATCTGGCCCCTCGAGCCTGCTCCGCCATTCAATGAGATCATGGGTGATCTTTTGTTGACTCATCTCCACTTTCCGGCCCGAACACGATAACCCTTAATCCCTTTATTCTTAAAAAAAAACTATTTATCTTTACCTGAAAAACATTTAATGAAGGAACCTCAACTGCTTCACTGGGCAAGGAATTCCATAGATTCACATCCCTTTGGCTGAAGAATTTCCTCCTAAACTCAGTCCTAAATCTACTTCCCCTTATTTTGAGGCTGTGTAGGTATGCCTGGTATGGCAACTGCTTGGCCCAGGACCGCAAGGAACTTCAGAGAGTCGTGAATACTGCCCAGTCCATCACACGAACCTGCCTCACAGCCATTGATTCCATCTACACCGCCCGCTGCCGGGGGAAAGCGGGCAGCATAATCAAGGATCCCTCCCACCCGGCTTACTCACTTTTCCAACTTCTTCCATCGAGCAGGAGATTCAGAAGTCTGAGAAAACGCATGAACAGACTCGAAAACAGCTTCTTCCCCACTGTCACCAGACTCCTAAATGACCCTCTTATTTACTGACCTCATTAACACTACACCCTGTATGCTTCAACCGATGCTTATACTTATGTAGTTACATTGTATATCTTGCGTTGCCCTATTATGTATTCTCATGTATTTTCTTGAATTGTGTTTAATTACCTTTTCTAATGATCTGTTGAGTTGCTTGCAGAAAAATACTTTTCACTGTACCTCGGTACACGTGACAATAAACAAATCCAATCTAATCCAATCTAATGTCCCCTAGTTCTGCTTTCACCCGCCAGTGGAAAGAACCTGCCCGCATCTATCCTATCTATTCCCTTCATAATTTTAAATGTTTCTATAAGATCCCCCCTCATCCTTCTAAACTGCAACGAGTACAGTCCCTGTCTACTCAACCTTTGCAGCATTTATAGTCCAAAACCTAATATAATTTCCTCTGCTATCAACGTTCCTTGTGAAAATGAGAACATGATGAATTTGAGAGACAACCGCAAAGTCTGTCGCCAAATCCCGCCAAAAAAAGGAAGTGTGCTGAATTCCTACACTGCAGAACATTTGCTCCACCGCCACTTTTCGTGCTGTCTTCAATATCCAACGATCTTATAATTTGTTCGTTGAAACCTGTAGAACTTTCCCTGGAACTTGTCCATTGGATAAACTGATATATCCCTCAAATATTTATGTTCCGAGTCAGTGAAGAAACATGTCGTTATCTCAGTCGAAAGGGCTTGAAGACCGTGATGAAGTCTAACGGATCTCGGGAGGTAGTCAAGGTGGCGACTGAGCATAGTCATAGTACAGATACTATGATAGCTAAACTATAGACGGCAATTTACTTTTGAAAATGTGCTTTTGTGGCGAACCGAGACATGGTTGAAGAAATGACAAGAGGACCATAAGATCATAAGACCATAAGACATAGGAGCGGAAGTAAGGCCATTCGGCTCATCGAGTCCACTCCACCATTCAATCATGGTTGATTTCAAATCTATTTACCCGCTCTCTCCCCATAGCCATTAATTCCTCGAGAAATCAAGAATTTATCAGTTTCTGTCTTAAAGACACTCAACGTCCCGGCCTCCACCGCCCTCAGTGGCAATGAATTCCACAGACCTACCACTCTCTGGCTGAAGAAATTTCTCCTCATCTCTGTTCTAAAGTGACTCCCTTTTATTCTAAGGCTGTGCCCCCGCGTCCTAGTCTCTCCTGCTAATGGAAACAACTTCCCTACGTCCATCCTATCCAAGCCATTCATTATCTTGTAAGTTTCTATTAGATCCCCCCTCAACCTCCTAAACTCCAATGAATATAATCCCACGATCCTCAGACGTTCATCGTATGATAGGCCTACCATTCCTGGGATCATCCGTGTGAATCTCCGCTGGACCCGCTCCAGTGCCAGTATGTCCTTCCTGAGGTGTGGGGCCCAAAATTGCTCACAGTATTCTAAATGGGGCCTAACTAGTGCTTTATAAAGCCTCAGAAGTACATCCCTGCTTTTATATTCCAAGCCTCTTGAGATAAATGACAACATTACATTTGCTTTCTTAATTACGGACTCAACCTGCAAGTTTACCTTTAGAGAATCCTGGACTAGGACTCCCAAGTCCCTTTGCACTTTAGCATTATGAATTTTGTCACTGTTTAGAAAATAGTCCATGCCTCTATTCTTTTTTCCAAAGTGCAAGACCTCGCACTTGCCCACGTTGAATTTCATCAGCCACTTCTTGGACCATTCTCCTAAACTGTCTAAATCTTTCTGCAGCCTCCCCACCTCCTCAATACTACCTGCCCCTCCACCTATCTTTGCATCATCGGCAAACTTGGCCAGAATGCCCCCAGTTCCGTCATCTAGATCATTAATATATAAAGAGAACAGCTGTGGCCCCCAACACTGAACCCTGCGGGACACCACTTGTCACCGGTTGCCATTCCGAAAAAGAACCTTTGATCCCAACTCTCTGCCTTCTGTCTGACAGCCAATCGTCAATCCATGTTAGTACCTTGCCTCGAATACCATGGGCCCTTATTTCACTCAGCAGTCTCCCGTGAGGCACCTTGTCAAAGGCCTTTTGGAAGTCAAGATAGATAACATCCATTGGCTCTCCTTGGTCTAACCTATTTGTTATCTCTTCAAAGAACTCTAACAGGTTTGTCAGGCACGACTTCCCCTTACTAAATCCATTACTAAATCCATGCTGACTTGTCCTAATCCGACCTTGCACTTCCAAGAATTTAGAAATCTCATCCTTAACGATGGATTCTAGAATTTTGCCAACAACCGAGGTTAGGCTAATTGGCCAATAATTTTCCATCTTTTTTCTTGTTCCCTTCTTGAACAGGGGGGTTACAACAGCGATTTTACAATCCTCTGGACTTTCCCTGATTCCAGTGACTTTTGAAAGATCATAACTAACGCCTCCACTATTTCTTCAGCTATCTCCTTTAGAACTCTAGGATGTAGCCCATCTGGGCCCGGAGATTTATCAATGTTCAGACCTTTTAGTTTCTCTAGCACCTTCTCCTTTGTGATGGCAACCATATTCAACTCTGCCCCCTGACTTTCCTGAATTGTTGGGATATTACTCATGTCTTCTACTGTGAAGACTGTCGCAAAGTACTTATTAAGTTCCTCAGCTATTTCCTTGTCTCCCATCACTAGATTACCAGCGTCATTTTGGAGCGGCCCAATGTCTACTTTTGCCTCCCGTTTGTTTTTAATGTATTTAAAGAAACTTTTACTATCATTCCTAATGTTACTGGCTAACCTACCTTCATATTTGATCCTCTCCTTCCTTATTTCTCTCTTTGTTATCCTCTGTTTGTTTTTGTAGCCTTGCCAATCTTCTGACTTCCCACTACTCTTTGCCACATTCTAGGCTCTCTCTTTTGCCTTGATGCATTCCCTGACTTCCTTTGGCAGCCATGGCTGCCTAATCCTCCCTCTGATAACCTTTCTTTTCTTTGGGATGAACCTCTGCACTGTGTCCTCAATTACTCCCAGAAACTCCTGCCATTGCTGTTCTACTGACTTTCCCACTAGGCTCTGCTTCCAGTGGATTTTCGTCAGTTGCTCCCTCATGCGCCTGTAATTACCTTTATTTAACTGTAAAACCTTTACATCTGATTCTACTTTCCTTCTTTCAAATTGCAGACTGAATTCTACCATATTATGATCACTGCTTCCTAAGTGTTCCCTTACTTTAAGATCTTTTATCAATTCTGGCTCATTACACAACACAAAGTCTAGAATAGCCTGTTCCCTCGTGGGCTCCATCACAAGCTGTTCCAAAAAGCCATCCTGTAAACATTCAATGAATTCCCTTTCTTTGGGTCCACTGGCAACATTATTTACCCAGTCCACCTGCATATTGAAGTCCCCCATGATCACTGTGACCTTGCCTTTCTGACATGCCCTTTCTATTTCGTGGTGCATTTTGTGCCCCTGGTCCTGACCACTGTCAGGAGGCCTGTACATAACTCCCATTATGGTTTTTTTGCCTTTGTGGTTCCTCAACTCTACCCACACAGACTCCACATCGTCTGACCCTATGTCGTTTAGTGCTATTGATTTAATTTCATTTCTAATTAAAAAGGCAAACCCGCCCCCTCTACCCACCTCTCTGTCTTTTCGATAGGTTGTAAATCCCTGGATATTTAACTGCCAGTCCTGAACCCCCTGCAACCACGTCTCTGTGATGCCTACCACATCATACCTGCCAGTCACAATCTGGGCCACAAGCTCATCTACCTTGTTCCGTACACTGCGGGCAATTAAATATAGTACCTTTAATTCCCTATTGACTGTCCCTTTTTGTTTTCTTAGTGTGGTGGACCTTGGTTTACTGAGCCTTTCCATACACTGTGTCATATTTTGTGAGATGGGGACTATCGTAACCTCTCCTGAGCTCTGTCTTTTCGTGATTTCATTGTAATCCTAAGCAGCTACGCTTCCCACTGATTCCTTCACCTCTTGGTTCCCTGACTTTCCCTCCCCCCCCCCCAATCTCTAGTTTAAAGTCCTATTGACCACCCTATTTACTCTTTTCGCCAGAACACTGGTTCCAGCTCGGTTCAGGTGGAGACCATCCCAACGGTATAGGTCCCCCCTGTCCCAAAACTGATGCCAGTGTCCCATGAAAAGGAACCCCTCTTTCCCACACCACTGTTTCAGCCACGTGTTAACTTCCCTTATTCTTGCCTCCCTCTGCCAATTTGCACGTGGCTCGGGCAGTAATCCGTTGATTATGACCCTTGAGGACCTGTTTTTTAATTTGAATCCTAGCTCTTTATAATCTCTAAACAGGTCCTCTTTCCTAGACTTGCCTAAGTTGTTGGTACCCTCTATCCTGCTCACAAAGGATACTATCTATCACTCTGATAATAGAATCCCCTACAACTACAACTTGCCTATTTACTTCCTCCCATTGAATGGCCTGCTGAACCATGGTGCCTTGGTCAGCTGACTTATCCTTTCTTCAGCCCTGTTCGCCATCCATACAGGGAGCAAGTGCCTCGTACCTGTTGGACAGGGTCAAGGGCTGAGGCTCCTGAGTTCCTGACTGCTGGTTCCCTTTACCTGCCTGACTTGCAGTCACACCCTGCTGTCCCTGGCCACTGGCAGGATTTAAACTATTTACTCTGACAGGTGTGACTGCCTCCTGAAACAAAGTGTCCAGGTAAGCCTCCCCCTCCCGGATGTGCCTCAGTGTGTGAAGCTCAGACTCCAGCTCATCAACTCTGAGCCGGAGTTCTTCGAGCAGCCAACACTTACTGCAGATGTGGTCGCTGCAGCTCGCAATGGGATCTGCCAGCTCCCACATCAAGCAGCTTAAGCACATCACCTGACCAGCCATCTCTAATTAATTAATTTGTTTAATTTAAGTTTACGAGTTTAAAATTTGGGGCAGATTGGTTATCAACCAATCAGATCACAGCTTCCCTCTGACGTCACTTTTGGAAAAAAAGTGGAAAACAGGAAGTTACCGTTAGGTCTGTATACTCACCCAGAGACTGCTCCTCTTCCTCTGAACGGCTCCCGGAACTGGGCCTCGATCCCCGGGTTAAAGTGAGTTTCTATACTCACCCAGAGACTGCTCCTCCTCCTCTGAACGGCTCCCGAAACAAGGCCTCGATCCCCGGGTTTAAGTGAGTTTTTATACTCACCCAGAGACTGCTCCTCCTCCTCTGAACGGCTCCCGAAACTAGGCCTCGATCCCCGGGTTAAAGTGAGTTTTTATACTCATCCAGAGACTGCTCCTCCTCCTCTGAACGGCTCCCGAAACTAGGCCTCGATCCCCGGGTTAAAGTGAGTTTTTTTATACTCACCCAGAGACTGCTCCTCCTCCTCTGAACGGCTGAAGCTTGGCCAACGGCCATAACTTTTTTTTTTGGTTAGAGGAGGAGGATGGGTGGGAGACACTACGTAAGGACGTATTATATATTCCTGTGTAGATGTAGTCTGTGTAGGAAATAAAGGAAATACGGGAAGCTGCCTGTATTTGTCAGGGATAGCATTACAGTTCTTGGGAAAATGGATGCCGTAGTAGATTCAGGGACGTAATTAAGTGTGCTAGTACATTAGACAGTGTTGAACACAGGTCATGAACTCGTGAGAAGAATGTAGAAGAAGCAATCTGCAGGGAAATTACAGAGAAATACCAATGTAATAGAATAGTTTTAAAGGTAAAAAGCTAATGTCCTGAATTCAAGCATGGATAATTGTACATTTGACGGATAGAGTGGAACATGATTTACCAGATTGCACACAGCGATATTTTCTACGCCAGCCTTTGTCCAATGCAAACGGAAAGGGCGCACGGCAGGAAAAGAACTTGGAAATGGCGTATGCCAAGTACATTACGTGCCAGTCGTGGAACATTTATGTGAACATATTCATTGAATTGTAATTTTAAGTTTGGCAGCTAGAAAAAGGAAACAGGCCGACCAGAAGGCAAATAATGTACTGGAGGAAGCGACTTCAAATGACAAAGAACACAGTTCGAACGATTCGGCAGAAATCAAATGTTTGCGGAAAGAAAAGTTTCCGAATTGGCTCCATTAATAACAGAACTGTTCCACACACAATCAAGTGATGTTGCATGGAAATGGAAAGGTGTGTCAAGTCAAACAAACCCAAAGATCCCCGCTGAAAGTGACATCGGAATTAATTTAATTAAGGTGGGGCTCAAAACAGCTCTCAAGTACATAAAATACAGTTGAAATCCAAGAGCAATGGAGAAGGTTCAGAGGGAGTTGAACATACATGTTGGAGAAAGGAAGAGGAATTACGAGAAAAGATCAGCCCCCAAAGATGAAGCTGAATCTGGACGTCTTCTATGCGCACATAAACAGCGAAAGAGTTGTAAAAGGGAACGATTTGTGATATGAAACTGGATGTACCCATGAAGGTCGCAATATTCGCTGTGGTATTAAATACTTTGCATAATCATTACCAAAGATGTAGATGCCAGATAGGAAATGGCGAGAGTCGATGAAATTCTGTAGTAGAATGATTCAAAAGCGATCAGTAGGGAGTGTTGGAAAGACTGTTTATAATGAAATTTGGCAATGGACCGGGATAAAATAATATGCATCTAAGGATATTGAGGTAAGGAAAAATGGAGATTACGGTTTTTGGTCGTAATTTCCCGGTTGTCTCTCTGCTCAGTGGTATGCCAGATCTCTGACGAATTGCAAATGTTGTGCCTCTTTTCAAAAAATATGGTAGCCCCAGATCTTGCACGTTTATTGTTTTTAGATCGAAAGTTCAAACCTTCTAGAAACACGTATTCAGATTAGAATTACCATTTTCATACACACCTGCGGTGCGAGAAACTGACGAAATAGAGTTTTAAAGGTACAATCATGTTCAACTAATTTGCTGGTGTTTCCGCGGGGGGAACAACAATAGTCGGTTCGGGTAAAGTTGATGAAATGGTGTGCTTTAAAATTGAAAAGGCAATCAATGCAATGCCACGCAATAAACACGTGCAAATAAATACTGCTCAGGCGTTATAATGCGGAGCAGCAAGGTGGATAGACAGGCAAATCATAATGGGAAGCAGGGGATAATGGCAAACGGATTTCTTTACCGCTATGGAAGGTTGGTGGCAGTGTTCGCCGGCGGTTGCCTATCAGAACTCTTGGTTTCCATTATTTATGTTCATTATGTCAGTATTTGTGTGCAGTGTTCACTTGAAATGTTTGCGGACAATGCAGAACTGGAATGCATCGTAAACTGTGAAGAGAACAGTGTTTAACGTCAAAAAGGGACCCACAAGTAGGTGGAGTGGTTGTATAGGTTCCAGATGAATTACACAGCGTAGAAATGTGAGGTACTGCCTTTGGCTGGAACGAACATGGAGCGATAATACAAAATAGGAATAATATTATAAAACCAGTGCAGGAGCAATGGGACCTGGGTGTCTCTGTGCAAACATCATTCAAAGTGGCGGGACACTTCGAGAGCGCAGTTCATAAAACATTTAGTACTTAGTCTTTAGTAATAGTGGCATTAAGTACTAGAGCAAGGAGGTTATGCTAAGCTACTTGTTGTAGCACAATGCATTCATTTAATCTCAGCTGGCATATTGTGTATAATTCTGGCCCCACGCTATAGGAACGCCACGAGGAAGAATGGCTTCAGTGATGAGACATTGCCGTTATGATCATAGACTGAATAGATAGGGACTGTTCGCCTTGGAGAGAAGAGGCCTGAGATGAGATCTGGTTTAGTTGTTCAAAATGAGGTGGGGGCTGGTCCCACACAATCATGGTCAAAATAGAAGGCCCTGATTCAGGTGATTTGCAAAAAAAAGCAAATGTAATGTCAGATTTATTTTTCCACATAACGAGTTATTTGGTTTCGGAAAGCACTGCCTGAAAATGGAATTGGGACTAGGTATAAAGAGACCTTCAAGAGCACAGGGCATTTTTACTTGAATAAAAACGATGCACAATGGCCGAGCCACCTGGCAGGGGGTTGGCATATAATCCTTGTTTTGCGATCCAGTGCACACAGATGGACGAAATGGTCTCCGTAATAATTCTATGATTTTGATTCTGTAAACTAGCCATCCCCTATTCCAGGACGATGTTTCCTTAATATCGACTTCACAGCGACGTGAAATATACATGCTTCGTAAATAGTATTCATGTTCCAGTTACTTATAAGCAGTTATAATTGCAAAACATTTCTGCATCTCAACTCCTCTCCAAGTGCTTTCATATACTGTGCCTCAATTTATTTCCTCGTACTCTTTAATCATTCCACTCCACCAATCTCTAAGTGCTTGTTTAGACTGTGTGTGCACCGCTCACCTCTTGGTCTTTTACCCTGTGTCTGTGACGCTCTCCTCGTGTTCGTTTATATTGTTTCTCTGCCGCTCTCCTTCTGCTCGTTTACCCTGTGTCTCTGCGCTCTCCTCACATTAATTTATCGTGTGTCACTGCGCTCTCCACTGAGTCTTTTACCCTGTCACTGCCGCTATTTGCGCACACTTGTACTCCGGCACTGTTGCTCTCTTCGTGCTCGTTCACCCAGTGTGTCTGCCACTCTCCTCGTGCTCTTTTGTCCTGTCCATCTGCCGCTCTCTTCACGCTCCTTTACCTGTGCCTCTGCGCTCTCCGCACACCCTTTTACACTCTATCTTTGCGCTTTTCCCTTGCTCTTTTATCATATGACTCTGCACCCTCCTCACTCTATTTTATCTTGTGCTCTGCCGTTGTCCTCGTGCTCTTGTACCCTATGTTTCTGCTGCTCATCTTGTGCTCTTTTTCCCAGTATGTCCTCCGTTCTCTTCGAGCTCGCTTCTACTCTTTTGACCTGTGTCTCTGCCGGTCTACTCGTTCTCGTTTAAGCTGTGTCTCGGCCGCTTCTCTCGTGCTCTTTTATCTTGGTCCCCGCTGCTCCATACATGCTATTTTATCCTGTGTGTTCACTTCTCTCCTAATTTTCTTTTACCCTGTGTCTCTGACGCTCTCGTCATGCTCTTTTACACTGTGTCTCTGCCACTCTCCTGTAGCTCTGTTATCCTGTATCCCTGCCGCTGTCCCCGTTCTATTTAATAATGTGTCTCTGCTGCTCTCCTCCTGCTATTCTTAGCTGTGTCTCTGTCGTCTCCTCACGTTATATTATCCTGTGTCTCTGCGTTCTCTTAACTTTTTTTACACTATGGCTCTGCAATCTCCTCTGGATCTTTATCCCGTGTTTCTGCCACTTTCCTTTTGCTCCTTTATCCTGTGTCTCTGCACTTTCCTCGCGCTTATTTAACCTGTGTCTCTGCACTCTCCTTAATACCTTTAACCCCGTGCCGCTGCGCTCTCCTCACGATATTTTACACTGTTTCTCTGCCCCTCTCCATATGCTTTTTGTCCCGTGACTCTGCCTCTCTCCTCGCGCTCTTTATCCGACGTCTGCGCAGCTCCCCTCGTTCTCTTGCGCTCTGTGTCTCCGCTGCTTTTGCACCCATTTATCCTACCCTCTCCTCACGTTTGTTTACACTGCATCTACGCTGCAGTACACTTCCGCTTGTGTCCGGTGTCTCTGCCACGCCCTGACACGCTTTTAACACTGAATTGACGTTTGTCCTACACATTGGAGGCAGCAGTGCTAGCCACTGTGAGACAATGCCACCATGGCTTTCCACTGACTCGGCTTGATTCTTTGTCAGTCGATGTCGAAATCGGAAAATGGATTGGGCAGTTGATCGATTACGACGTCTAAATCGCGGCCAGTGATTCTTTCACTTCAAATTATCATTCTCTAGCACCTCGACAACGATTCAATTAGTTCCAGAATGCAGGTACAGTAGAAAACGATTAACTATCTTGAGCAGGGCTGTTCCAGCATTCTCCAGGACTCCGCCATATTCTACCTCCTATGGGCCCAATTCCGGACGGCGAGGTTCTCTTTTGCTTGCAAACAAATATGGGAAGATATTTTTTCGAAATGGAGGCAGAGTGTCCAAGCCGTCGCAAACGCCGTCGCGTGTTACAACGGCGCCAATACGCCACTCCCACGTAGAATTCTGGCCGCTACAGAGGGCTAGCATGGTGCTGGAACTGATTGCGAAACTCCAGCTGCAGATCCAGGCACGAACTGGGCGCCGCGGGATCTGTGCATGCGCAATTGTGCTGGCGCCAACGATGACACGTGCAGTGGCGCCGCTGCCAAACGATGAATGTGCAGTAACGTTGCAGAGTTCTGTGGCCCTGCACCAACATGGCGCCGGGATTCTGGGACCGGTCGCGCAGGAAGTAGTTCGGGGGGGGGGGGGGTTGGCCAGCCAGCCGCTCGGTCAGGTCCAATTACGGCCAGAACCCCTCTCCAACCCCCCCCCCCCCACTGGCCGTCCCCCCCAAGTCTTCACGATGAGTTCTAGCCGGCAGCGACCAGGTGTGGATGGCACAGGTGGGACTAGGCCGTTTGCGCTCGACCCATTGAGACCGGAGTATCGGCGGCCCAGCCGCGGATAGCAGGAAGGGACCGGCGCTGCGCAAAACGCGCCAGTGTGCATTGCGCCCACTTTCCTCACCTCGGAGAATCCTGTGCCGGCGACACATGAAAAAATGTCATGGACGCCGATTCTCCCAGCCGGCGTGGATGTGGAGAATCCTGCCCATGAAACTTGCATTGCGGCTGATGAGGGAGAGACAGGAGGTAGGAGAGAAAGAGCCGCAACTCTGCACTACAGGGGCGAAATTCACCGAAGACCTACGTGACGCCCATTTCCGGTGGGCAAAAGAGGCGCCGGTGACTCCGGCATCGCGGCCTGCATTTAAGCCGTAAATCTCCGTTCCCGAAAGGGCCAGCAGCGGAGTGACGCTATATGCGTCAGTTTCACCCGCTGCGGAAGTGGCGCGTCGGTTGATGTCGGGCGACATCATCAACGTCGCCCGGCGTTTGGGGGGGGGGGGAGAGAGTACCGGCGTTTGTGTGGGGGGGGAGAAAGAGTACCGGCGTTTGTGTGAGGGGGGAGAAAGTACCGGCGTTTTGGGGGGGCGAGAGTACCGGCGTTTGGGGAGGGAGAGGAGAGTACCGGCGTTTGGGGGGGGAGTACCGGCGTTTCGGGGGAGAGAGTAGCGGCGTTTGGGGGGGGGAGAGAGTACCGGCGTTTGGGGGGGAGAATACCGGCGTTTGTGGGGGAGGGGGAGAGAGTACCGGCGTTTGGGGGGGGGGAGAGAGAACCCGCGTTTGGGGGGAGGTAGAGAGTACCAGCGTTTGGGGAGGGGGGAGAGAGTACCGGCGTTTGAGGGAGGGAGAGAGTACCGGCGTTTGAGGGGGGGGGAGAGAACCGACGTTTGTGGGGGGGGGGAGAGTACCGGCGTTTGGGGGGGAGAGATTACCGGCGTTTGGGGGGGGAAGCAAGAACCCGCGTTTGGGGGGGGTAGAGAGTACCAGCGTTTGGGGAGGGGGGAGAGAGTACCGGCGTTTGAGGGAGGAAGAGAGTACCGGCGTTTGAGGGGGGAGAGTACCGACGTTTGTGGGGGGGAGAGTACCGGCGTTTGTGGGGGGGAGAGTACCGACGTTTGTGGGGGGGGGAGAGTACCGGCGTTTGTTGGGGGGGGGAAGTACCGGCGTTTTGGGGGGAGAGTACCGGCATTTGTGGGTGGGGTAGGGGTGGGGGGGTGGGGGGTGGGGGCGGGTGGGGGTGGGTGTGTGGGGGGTAGGGGTGGGGGTGCTTTGGGGGGGTAGGGGTGGGGGTGGGGGTAGGGCTAGAGGTAGGTAGTAGGGGTAGGGGGTTGGCGTAGGGGCAGTGGCGTGCAGAGGGTGGGGAAAGGTGCGTTGGCCCCAGGCATCCATTGGATGGGGCATCAGCAGATCTTCCTCAAGGCTCCCTTTCCTCCCAGCTGCCTTGTCTTTGAGAGAGAGAGGGAGATTGTGGGGACAGACAGAGAGAGAGAGAGACAGAGAGAGGGAGTCCCGTCCATCCTGTGGCAATGAGCAGGGCTTCGGTGAGTATATTCCAATCTGCCTAAACCCAGGATAATTGCCTGGTTAGAATGCAGAGGGAAATGCTGGGATACTGGTGTCGGAGATGTGTCTGGATTTGTCTATTTCAGCTTCAGCCTCTGCCATTTCAGGTCAGTTTCACAACAACAGGAAAAACGGGGAGAGAAATGGTGAGGGAGGAGAAAGGGGAAGGGAGGAGAAAGGTGGAGGGAGGAGAAAGGGGAGGGAGGAGAAAGGAGGAGAAAGGGGGAGGGAGGAGAAAGAGGGAGGGAGGAGAAAGAGGCCCAGGGGTTGGGGAGGCAGAATTAATCCAAATTCCTGCTTACTTCCTCAGACTCTTCAAAATGTTGTTTCTCCCCAGGATTAGAAAAGGTGCCTTGATAGTTCACAGCGCAGAACCCTTTCTGTGCGTTAATGATAAAGGCAGAACCCAGAATCTTTGCCAAACGTTTTTCCCTCTCTCTCCACGCGTTTTCTCTCTCTGTGTCTGTCCCAACAATCTCCCCCTCTCTCTCTCTCTCAAACAAAGACAAGGCAGCTGGGAGGAAGGGGAGCCTTGAGGAAGATCTGCTGATGCCCCCATCCAATGGATGCCAAGGGCCAACGCAACGTCGCCCCCCCCCCTGCACGCCGCTGCCTCCTACCCCAACCCCCGACCCCCCTACCTCTACCCCTACACCTAACCACCACACCCACCCCACCCCTACCCCCCAGCCCCACCCCTACACCCCACCCCCAACCCCACCCCTGCACCCACCCCTCCCCCTCAACCCCCACCCCTACCCCTCCCCCCTTCCCCCTCACCCCGCCCCCCCACCCCCCACACCTACCCCCACCCCAACCCTCACCCCTAGCCCCCAAACCCCAACCCTTACCCCCACCCCTACCCCCAACCCCCACCCCTACCCCCCACCCACCCGACCCGACCCCACCCCTCTCCAACGCCGCTACCCCCGCACCCACAAACGCCGGTACTCTCCTTCCACAAACGCCGGTACTCTCCCCCCACAGACGCCGGTTCTCTCCCCCCCCCCATACACGCCGGTACTCTCCGCCGCCCGCCCACACAAACGCTTGTACTCTCCCCCCCCACACAAACGCCGGTACTCTCCCACCCCCACAAACGCCGGTACTACCCCCCCCCCCCCACAAACGCCGGAAATCCCCCCCCCCGCCCGCCCCCACAAACGCCGGTTCTCTCCCGCCCGGCCACCACCACAAACGCCGGTACTCCCCCCCCCCCCCCCCCCACAAACGCCGGTATTCCCCCCGCACCTCCCCAACAAACGCCGGTAATCTCCCCCCCCCCACAAACGCCGGTACTCTCCCCCCGCCCCCACAAACGCCGTATTCTCCCTCCCCCACAAACGCCGGTACTCCCCCCCCCCCCAACAAACGCCGGTACTTACTTCCCCCCCCCCCAGAAACGCCGCTATTCTCCCCCCGCCCGCCCCCACAAACGCCGGTACTCCCCCCCTCCGCCCCCACAAACGCCGGTATTCCCCCCGCCCCGCCCCAACAAACGCCGGTAATCTCCCCTCCCCCTCCCCGCAAACACCGGTACTCTCCCCCCGCCCCCACAAACTCCGGTATTCTCCCTCCCCCACAAACGCAGGTACTCTTCCCCCCCCCAACAAACGCCGGTACTTACTTCCCCCCCCCCCAGAAACGCCGGTACTCTCCTCCCTACGCCCCCCCCCCCCCCCCCACTCGATGTAGGTAACTGAACGGCGTCAACTATCATCAATGGTTGACGCCGTTATAAAACGACTTTGATTTTCGCCGACGTGACCCATGGCCACGTCGCCGGGACTTCGGCCCATCCGGGCCGGAGAATAAATCAGCCTAAAAATAAAATGGCATCCCTCCGGCGCCAACTGTTCTCCGAGGCGGGCGGCGGGATTTGAACAACGCCGTTTTATGGCGGCTGGGAGAATTCGTAACATGGCGGGAGCGGGAATAGCGCCGCCGCCGGCCGATTCTCCGACCCTGCGTGGGGTCGGAGAATTTCGCCCCAGGTCAGACACTGGACGACCTGGTTGAATGGGGAACCCTCCTGTTTACAATGGTGGTGGGGATGGGGTGACGGGCGGAGTTGGATGTGCGGCTGGAGTTAGTTGACAAGGGTATCAGAGGTTATGCTGAGCAGGCAGGAGAAAGGTAATGAGGAAAATATTACCCGCGATTGAATGGCGGGCAAGACTCGCTTATCCCAGAGTGACCTAACCCCCCCCCCCCGAACTTAAAACAAAATCATAACATGAGTAAAATAAATGAACAAAATGAATAACCCTCCCGCCCCGAACGTGTAAAAGAAAATGAATAAAATGAACGAAAAAAATAAAATGTTAATGAATAAATGAATAAAAACCAAATAAAAAGCTGCAAAAGTATAAACAAATATCGGCCGGACTGTGAATGATCGCCGATCATCGTCCGTTATGAAAAGCCGGCTACTGCGCTGGGATTTCTATGATCAAGAGCGCGGCGGACAACAGCTTCACGAGCCTCACGAAACTCGCCCGTGACCAATCCGCGGGTCTCACCCACAACTTTAAAGAACACTGCACTATCCTCCTTGACTGTACCGACTCTTACCCTGGTTATGCTTTCATTCCTGACATAGCTATCGAAACCTTTAAGGTTGTCCTTAATCATACCTGCCAAAGACTTCTCATGTCCCCTCATAGCCCTTTTCATCTCTCTCTTTTGGTCCTTCCTAGCTAACTTGTAACTCTCGAGCGCCTTAACTGAACCGTCACGTCTCATTTTTGCATAAGCCTCCTTTTTCCTCTTGAAAAATGATTAACTACTTTTGTGAACTACGGATCCCTCGCTCGAACACTTCCTCACTGCTTGACAGGTACACACTTATCAAGGACATGTAGTAGCTGTTCCTTGAACGGGCTCCACATTTTAATTGTGTCCATCCCCTGCAGTTGCCTTCCCCAACCTATGTATCCTAAGTCTTGCCTCATCGCATCATAGTTGCCTTTCCCCCAAGCTATAACTCTTGCCTTGCGGTATACACCCTTTCCATCGCAAAAGTAATCGTAACTCAAGTGTTGTCACTATCACCAAAAAGCTCACCTACCTTCTAATCTTGGACCTGTCCTGGCTTATTACCCAGTACCAAATCCAATGTGGCCTCGCCTCTTGTTGGCCTATCTACATACTCTGTCAGAAAACCCTCCTGCACACATTGGACAAAAACAGGCCCATTTAAAGTACTCGATCTATAGTGTTTCCAGTCAATATTTGGAAAGTTAAAGTCCCCATAACTACTTCCCTGTTACTTCCGCTCCTAACCAAAATCACCCTTGCAATCATTTTCTATACATCTCTGGAACTTTCCGGAGGCCCATAGAAAAGTCACAAAAGTGTTTCCTCTCCTTTCCTGTTTCTAACCTCAGCCCATACTTCTTCACTAGATGCATCCTCATCAAACGTCCTTTCTTCTACCGGAATAATGTCCTTGACTAAGAATGCCACCCCTCCCCCACTTTTACCACCTCCCCTGAGCTTACTGAAATATCGAATCCTCGGAACCTGCAACAACCATTTCTGTTGTTGAAAATTCTGAAAATTCACCATCCTTATTCCAGATGATCCTGTCGTTGAAGGAGACACACTTTGAACCACCTTCCTGCCTGCCGATACACTGCTGCAACCTTGAAACATTACTCATGACCTCACGACTCTCAACCACCTGAAAATGAACACCACTTATTGTCACGAGTAGGCTTCAATTAAGTTACTGTGAAAAGTCCCTTGTCGCCACATTCCAGCGCCTGTCCGGGGAGGCTGGTACGGGAATCGAACAGTGCTGTTGGCCTGCTTGGTCTGCTTTCAAAAGCCAGCGATTTAGCCTTGTGAGCTAAACCAGCCCCTGTATGCTGGAGCTACAATTCAGGTTTCCAACCCCCTGCTGAATTAGTTTAAACCCTCCCGGAGAGCATTAGCAAATCCCCCCCCCCACCCCCAGAGGATATTGACACCCTTCTGATCCAGGTGTAGTCCATCCCGTTTGTACATGTCCCACCTATCCCAGAATGAGCCCTTATTAGCCATCTGAAACCCTTCCTCCTGCACCATCCCTGTTGGCAGATGCCGACGGGCTTGAGAAGCGCTGAACAGAATGCCAGTATTGGTGTTAAGGGAATATTTCGGAAGATTCCATGTTATTGTGCGGCTGAGGAAAGGCGAAGTCGAGAAAAAGCAAGGGTTAAAATGGGGAACAGTTTGAGAAAGCCTTGATTTTGGTCCAGTATTCACTTTCCTTTATCTATTTAAATAGAGCGCCCGAGATAATTTCAAACGGCGGGGTGGATCTAAAGAAAATTTGCACGTGAAGCATTTCAGGTAGGCGGAGAGGGGGGGGGGGGGTGGGTTCGCTGGTGTGTTTGTACATGTGTGTGCTGGTGGGGGAGGGGGGTGGTGTCAGTGTGTGGGGTGGGGTAAGTGGGGAGACGGAACTGTTTTTACAGTGCCGTTCTCGTAATATCATCGGACTTGTCATCCACATTGAAATAAATATAATTTAAACCAATGAATAGCACTTGAAAATCGTGACCGATAAAGAAATTTACACTGTCGAGAGCGCCTGATTCCCGGTCATGTGATGAAACGGAACCCAGACAGATCCAGTTATACACGATCGGAGATCACAGAATAATGACAAAATCGTGGAGCACTGCATGACTCGTTGCATAATTCTTCCTCATCTTTGGGAATTTTCTTCGCAATTGAGAACACAATTTTCACAGCAGCCATGCAGCATGAAGAATGTCCAAATTGATCCAATTGAACGATAAACATTATCATGAGTACATGCGAGTGCCGTTCAATTACAGCAGGCGACGTCAGGGCAGTTTGGACTTAAACCAGGATGTTATCCAAATCTACATGAGTGAAAACCGGCAACATCGAACTCTCATCTGCATTTACCGCGAATTTATCTTTTTAACAATTCACTCCGCGCCACTCACTTCGAAATGATATAGTAAAGGAATACATTGAATTATATTACCGCTGCCATTTTAGTATTTGAGATGCATTTACTGTCATCATTTGATTTCATTTTCTCTTCTGTCAAAGTTCAATAAATGCAATCAACATACATGAATTATAGCGATTTTAGAATCTTTGATTCCTTTTACTGACGTATAATATGCCGTTCCATAAAACCGAGGTTTGACCAGGTTTACGTTTCGGCCTTGATTTCTGGCACGAGTACTGAGTAATGACGGATTGTACTTTGAAGTGTTCCACTGAATTTTCGGCACGTTTGCAGCGAGACAGCAAAAATTACAGGATTAAGAAAACATTCATCACAGGCCAGCGTTCACCTGTTTATAAACGTCAATGCGTTATTGAATAATTAGTTCATTGTGATGAAACATTTACTGGCGTAGATGGAAATTAACTAATTCCATTGATGGCAGAAACTAAAAAATAGTCCTGAGGTGAAATTGTACATAACACGTCCAAGAGTGCTGCCTGGAAAATGACGTAACGGCTAATGTAGTTGTGCTGTGGGTCAAATCGAACAGTGACCAAATTCTAGTTTTGAGACGCGAGTCCACTTTGAGAAGTGTGACCGACATTTTGAGTATGGCACTGTTGAATACGACCGACACCAAGGCAAGACATAAATTAGATCTTTGTTAAAGATTCAAATATTGAATTGAGTTTTGTAATATGAGAAATGACGTCAAATATTGCATTCTTATCTTCTAATTTATTGTTATGAATTGCAACGTCTCGAATTTAAATAAATATCAAAATATGGTTACGTTGTCATGTCGATTTCCACATGGATCTTCTTGAGCTGTTTGGGATAAGTCATAATTGTGGACACAGCCCCACAAACAAATCTTCACAGGATGGCATGCGTATTCTTCGCGGTGAACGTTCACGTGATTGAGGCATTCTGCAGCAAAACTTGTTGTCGCTTTCCGTTCATGACACATGAACACAGAAAGGTAGTTTTAACTTGCCTTTATTGTTCGATATTTATGCTTATAATTGACATAAACACGCTGGACCTTCGAGTAATCACTCGCACGACATATGTTTTTGCGAGGCATTCTTACAATCATAGACTCAATGATTCAATGGTTGAACATAAAGGCAGAAGAACGAGGAGCAGGAACAGGCCTTCAGGCCCCGCGACCATGCTCCACCATTAAAAGAGATCATGGCTGATCTTTTGTGGACTCAGCTCCACTTACCGGCCCGAACACCGAACCATTAGTCCCTTTGTTCTTAAAAAAAATCTATATCTGTCTTAAATACATTTAATGAAGGAGCCACAACTGTTTCACTGGGCAAGGAATTCCATAGATTCACAACCCTTTCGGTGAAGAAATCCGTCCTAAACTCAGTCCTAAATCTACTTCCCCTTATTTTCAGGCTATTCTCCCTATTTCTGCTTTCACCCGCCAGTGGAAAGAACCTGCCCGCATCTATCCTACCTGTTCTCTTCATAATGTTATATGTTTCTATAAGATCCCCCCTCATCCTTCTAATTCTAAAGAGTGCAGTCCCATTCTACTCACCCCCTCCTCGTAATCCAACCCATTAATCTCTGGAATTAACCCAGTGAATCAGTTCTGCACTGCCTCCAGTGCCAGTACGTTCCATGTCAAGTAAGGAGACCAAAGCGGAACACAATACTCCAGGTATGGCCTCACTGATACCTTTTTCAATTTTACCATAACCTCCCTAGTCTTAAGCTCCATCCATCTAGCAAGGAAGGGCAACATTCCATTGGCCTTTTTAATCACCTGTTGCACCTGTAAACAAACTTGTTGCAACATATGCACCAGAACACCCAGGTCTCCCTGCATAACAGAATGTTTTAATATTTTATCATTTAAATAATCAGCCCTTTTGCTGTTATTCATACCAAAATGATAACCTCACATTTGGCAACATTGCATTCCATCTGCCAGACACTAGCCCATTCACTTAACCTATCCAAATACCTCTGCAGACTTCTGGTATCCTCTGCACTTTGTTATTTACCAGTCATCTTAGTGTCGTCTGCAAACTTGAACACATTGCACTTGGTCCCCCACTGCAAATTATCTATGTAAATTGTGAACAATTCTGGGCCCAACACTGATCCCTGCGGGCACCACCAGCTATTGATTGCCAACCAGAGAAGCACACATTAATCCCCACGTTTTGCTTTCTATTAATTAACCAATCCTCTATCCATGCTACTACTTTACACTTAATGCCATGCATCTTTATCTTATGTAGCAACACTTTGTATGGCAACTTGTCAAAGGCTTTCTGGAAATCCAGATATACCACATCCATTGCCCCCCCTCATTATATAACGCATGATTAATGTCCTCAAAACATTGCACAAAATTAGGGAGGCACGACCTGCCCTTTATGAAACATGCTGCGACTGCCGAATGGGACAATTTCCATCCAGGTGCCTCGATATTTATTCCTTGAAGACAGATTGTAACAAAGAAACATAAACATAGAATTTACAGTGCAGAAGGAGGTCATTTGGCCCATCCAGTCTTCACCGGCACCGGCTCTTTGAAAGAGCACCATACCCAATCCCACAAATCCACCTTATCCCGATAACCCAGTAACCCGTCCCAACAGTAAGGACAATTTTGGACAAGAAGCTACACGACCAATCCACCTAAATTGCACATCTTTGGACTGTGGACGGAAACCGGAGCACCCGGAGGAAACCCACGCACACACGGTGAGACCATGCAGATTCCGCACAGGTAGTGAACCACGCCGGGAATCCAACCTGTGACCCTGGAATTGTGAAGCAATTGTGCTAACGACCATGCCACAGTACTGCCCGTCTTCCCTACTACCAAAGTTAATCTCACTGGCCTATAATTACCCGCTTTCTGCCTACCTCCATTTTTATGCCGTGGTAGCACGTTTGCCACTTTAGAATCCGCCGGGACCACTCTAGAGTCTAGTGAAGTTTGGTAAATTATCACTAGTGCATTTGCAATTTCCTGATCCATCCCTTTAAGCACTCTGGAATACATTCCATCAGGGCCAGGAGACATGTCTACCTTTAGCCGCATTATCTTGCCCAGCACTACCTCCTTAGTGATAGTAATCATCTCAAGGTCCTCACATGTCACAGCCTCATTTTTATCAGTCACTGGCATGTTATTTGTGTCTTCCACTGTGAATACCATCCCAAAATACCTTTTAACTTCCTCAGCTATTTCCTCATCTCCCATTATTAAATCTCCCCTCTCATCCTGTAAAGAACCAAAATTTACCATAGCCACTCTGTTTTTATATATTTGTTGAAACTTTTACTATCTGTTATAAATTCTGAGCAGGTTTACTCTCATAATCTATCTGACTCTTCCTTACATCTGTTTTAGTAGCTTTCTGTTGCCTCCTAAAGATTTTTCAGTCCTCTAGTCTCCCACTGACCTTTGCCACTTTGTATGTTTTTTCCTTCATTTTGATACTCACCCTGATTTCCGTAGATATCCACGGTCGATTATCCCTCTTTCCACCGTTTTTCATTTTTTCGGTATAAACCATTGCGGAGCACTGCAAAAAATCGCTTGGATGGTTCTTCACTGTTCCTCAACTGTTTCACCACAACGTCTTCTCTCCCAGTCGAATTTAGCTGGCTCTTCTCCAATCCTATTGTAATCTCCTTTGTTTAAGCACACAACACTAGAGTTTGCTTTCACTTTCTGACCCTCCATCTGCATTTTAAATTCCACCATATTGTGATTGCTCCTTCCGAGAGGATCCCTAACTATGAGGTCATTAATCAATCCTGTCTCATTACACAGGACCAAATCTGGGACCGTTTGTTCCCTCGTAGGTTCCATTACGTACTGTTCTCGGCAACGATCGCGGATACATTCTGTCAACCGCTCCATCAGTCTGCCTTGACCGACGTGGTTAAACCAAAAGACATGTGGATTAAAATCCCCCATGATAACTGCTGTACCATTTCTACATGCATCAGTTATTTCTTTGTTTGTTGCCTGCCCCACCATAATGTTCGGGGCAGCACGGTAGCATGGTGGTTAGCATAAATGCTTCACAGCTCCAGGGTCCCAGGTTCGATTCCCGGCTGGGTCACTGTCTGTGTGGAGTCTGGACGTCCTCCCCGTGTGTGCGTGGGTTTCCTCCGGGTGCTCCGGTTTCCTCCCACAGTCCAAAGATGTGCGGGTTAGGTGGATTGGCCATGCTAAACTGCCCGTAGTGTCCTAAAATGTAAGGTTAAGGGGGGTTGTTGGGTTATGGGGTGGATACGTGGGTTTGAGTAGGGTGATCATTGCTCGCCACAACATCGAGGACCGAAGGGCCTGTTCTGTGCTGTACTGTTGTGTGTTCTGTGTTACTATTTGGTGGCCTTTAGACTACTCCTATCAGTGGATTTTTCGGCTTACTATTCCTGATTTCCACCCAAACGGATTCAAACTTATCGTCCATAACACCGATGTCATCGCTTATTATTTCCCGGATAGCATCCGTAAACAGCAGAGCTGCACCACCTTCCTTACAATCCACTCTGTGCTTCCGAATAGTTTGATACCATCGGATATTTAGCTCCCAGTCTCGACGATCCGTATCCATGTTTCATTAATGACCACTAAACCATAGCCATTCACAATGATTTGCAATGGGGTAATTGTGTGCATGTGTTGGGAGGGGGAGGTCAGTTGGTGGGGTGCAGGGAAGGGGGCGGAAATGGATTGCTTTTTGAAGTTCCGTTCTGCTAATATCGCCGGACTAGTAACACAGATTAAAATAAATCTAATTGAATCCAATAAACAGCCCTTGAAAACAGTCATCAATAAACATATTATACTGTCGAGAGCACCACTATCAGGAAGGATAATGTTATCGCTCGCAGAAATATTGTTTTGGGTGATGGGCGCATTTTAGTATTGCCAATGGGAAAATAGTCACTAATAATGCTCTAGGAGATCAGCAGGTCAAATCACACGACAGCTGAAGTTGAAATTTGAATTGTACAAAAATGTGTTATTCCGTGCTGAATGACAAATATCAAACTGTTAACAGTATATGCAAGACAAATATGTGTTTCATTATTCGCTGATAGGGAAGAAAACAATCCATCCTTTCGTCCTTTGGCGTACACGAGTCGCCATATCTACGGCAACGTGGTTAACAGGCAAATATCCTCAGAAAATGTCCCAGAAAGTCGCACAGCACACGACAAATTAGCGATGTGCAGTTCATGATAGCACAGATGAAACTCATCAAATGTAATTGAAGGAAGTAAAAAGGGAAATTGCGGGCCGAGTCGCCATAAGTTTTTAGCCTTCTCTGGACTCGGGGATGCGCAAGAGCACTGAAGAATTTTAAATGTTGCGCCCTTGTTGATAAAAAATATATAATTTCCCCAGAAATCACAGGCGAGTTTGTTTAACAGCAGACCTTGGCAAGCGTCGGGGCATAAATATTTGTGATAAAACTGGGAGTTAATTGGAAAATCGCAGCTCATAGAAAGAGACAGAATGGATCTCTGAAGGGAGTATCATGTTTAGCTCATTTGCGGGTCAGCACGTGGCGCAGTGGTTAATATTGCTGCCTCACGGTGCTGAGGTCCCACGTTCAATCCAGGCTCCAGGTCAGTGTCTGATTTGAGTTTGCACATTCTCCCCGTGTTTCAGTGGGTTTCGCGGCCTAACTCAAAAATGTGCAGGTTAGTTGGATTGGCCATGCTAAATTGTCGCTTAATTGGAGAAAATGAATTGGGTACCGTAAGTTATTTTTAAAAAATGTTTAGTTGACTTGCTAGAATTTTCTGGGGAGGCAGGAGAAATGGTCGTTGAGGTTAATTCTGAGGATGTGCTGTACTTGGTCATCCAGAGAGCAATCACTGCAATCTCCGACGAAGCGTGACAAAATCGACGCATTTCACGGAATAATAGAAACTGTAACAACGTGGATACCAATTGCATGAATAATAGGAAGTTCACGATAATGGTTAATGGATATTTTTAGGGCTCGACCAATGTTTGTGATGGTTTTCTCCATGAGGCTCTTTAGATGACCCTCGGTTTTCCCGATGGAGGCAGATGAAATTTAACGTCGAAACGTGTGAGTTGATGCATTTTGCTACGAAGAACGCAAAGTGATAATGCAAGATCGGGTGGAATAATTTAAAATTCATGCAGCAACAAAGGGACCAGTGTGTATATGGGGAAAGATCTGTGAAGATTGGTAGAGAGATGGAGACAGCAGTCAATAAAGCACACAATAATTGGGGTTTCGTAATCAGTGCAAAAAGTACAAGCGTATGCATGATATTCTGAACTTCTACAAGACACGAGTTACAACTTCGTGTGAACATACTTCACAGCTCTGGCTGCTGCATTTTGTGAAGGACGTGGCAATAAGGGTTCCCATCATGAGAAACTTCAGTTGTCGGTATAAATTGGAGGATACGGCCTCTTCTCCTTGGAGAGCAGAAGACGTAGACGCAATTGGATACAGATTTTGAAAATCATGATGGGTTTGGTACGATTAGATAGTGACAATCAACTCCGGTTTCCTCCCACGGTCCAAAGATATGCAGATTTGGTGGGCTGGCCATGATAAATTGCCCTTAGTGTCCAAAATTGCCCTTTGTGTTGGGTGGGATTGCTGAGTTATGGGGATGGGGTGGAGGTGTTGACCTTGGATAGGGCGCTCTTTCCAAGAGCCGGTGCAGACTCGATGGGCCGAATTGCCTCCTTCTGCACTGTAAATTCTATGAAAATAATTAACGATGAAAACGAGAGGGCACGGATTCATGTTGTTTTGCATAAGTAGGAAATTTGATGTGAGATCATTTTTGTTTCACAGCGAGTTAATCGTGTCTGAAAAGCACTGCCTGGGAATGTCGTAGTGTTAAACTCAATTGATGAATTCAAGAGGGTACTACAATATGCAGCAGTGTGGTGACTTGGCAGCGGAATGACCACCGCAGCTGATGTTCGCTTGAATACGACAGAAGGTGTGCCAAATATTTTATGTCTGCTCTTTACATTAATTAGTATTCACTGTTACTGTGGAAATTGACATTCACTATTCTCAGAATATTTCCCGTTGGGATAGATATCACATCCTGGGGAAATATGCGCTTCCAATAAAGAGCCTTAACAGTTTCAATTAGATATCAACAGTTATAATTTCAGAATCTGCCCGTCCAGCAACGGACGTAGACTGCAGTTGAGAAGTGGGATTTTGCATTGTCCAAAGCCGAATTCGCGAAAGGCGATAGGGTGGAGAACCGACGCCAAAATCGCGGCAGCCGCCGATTTGCCAAATCGCAATTTTCCGTCGCTCGACAGAAGTGTCAATATGTTCTGGAAGGCACCTACAGTAGACACCATTTACATGTAATTAGCGGGCCCCACCCGGAATTCTCCGTGGCCTTCGCGATTCACCACCTCCGATTGGCCATGTTCCCGACGACATGCTTCACTTGTACAGATATAAAATGTGAAACCAGCGTCGTGCCTGCTGAAGAAGAGGGGAAGGAGATTGAGCAGGGAGATGAGCCACTGCAGTTTGCCGGCCCGAACACGAACCGTGCTGGCTCGGGTGCGAAGGGCCTGAAAGGGCCAGGGCATGGGGGTTTGATGAGGGAGTAAGATGCCCAGTGTCCAGGCACGAACCGCCATTTTGCTAGTCATCTTTCTGTGCACCCACTGACCGCCCACCTTGCCTCTGGTTCTGCGGCGTGACACCGGTCGTATGGGTGCGCCCACCCGCCCACCCCTGCATGCAATCCAGCCGCCGCCCCCACCCAATTCATCCCACCAGCCCGCCACAACGCACTGCTGGCAACCCATGGCAACATGCGCAATAGCCCATGGGGTGAGCAGTACCAGCCAACTGCACCCCTGGAAGCTGGTTCGGGCGCCATGGCCAGAGGCCCACATGGAGCCAGGCACCAATGGGGCCAAGAATGAAAAATGGGGTTCAGTGACATGCTGGAGAGGACATGCCAAATGGGGGTCACCATTTAACCCAGTAGACCTGCTTGTGTACATGGGTATGTCCCACGCTAGCATGTCGACCTTACACCCCCTGCAGACCACGAATGTTGGAATACAACGAACAATGGTGACCTTCCTGCTGGACGCCACAGCAGTAGGGCGATGTGCTGGAGGAGGACGAGGATGAAAGGCAGACCACGTCCAACGAAGAGGATGCGGAGGAGGCCGAAGGTGGGCAAGACCATGGAGGCTTAATAGGTTCGAAATGCTGCACGGTGTGTGCACCACGGTCAGCGAGGACAAGCCGCTTAGATCGCCTCGAGGTTAACGGACCAGGATGGCGTACCGATGGGGGACTGGCCATGCGCAAGGGCACCGCTTCCTAACCCAACATCCCCAAAGGCCTTCACGCCACCCCTCCCCCCGCCGCCAACATTCCCCACCATGATCCTTACCTGCCGCACTGTAGCGCGGGATCCGTGCTCTGGCAGTAAAACCGGATCTGGTCCCAAAGATGGAGGATGATGACATCCTCACTGTAATGGTCTCTGGTTGGTCCTTGCGCATCATCCGGCAACGCCTGACTCCTGCCGACGGCAGCAATTTTCCTCATCCACCTGGGTAATTCATGCATGTGATCTGACCATCCATCACACGGTCCCGTCAGATCCCTGGGGTGGTGGACATGGGGACATTCGTGGAGGGGGGATGAGGGTATTGAGCATGGGCCACGCAATGTTCCAACGATTACCCTTCCACTGACTGGTCAGCCCAAACCTGCCCACCACCCAGTCCAATCATTCAAAGCACGAAGCATGTTATAACAATGGTAACAGTGCTCATTGTGAACAAATACTTTCAGCCCCTCATGTTGCCTCTGGGTCAGTGACTGCGACCTCCATTTCCTCCAGGTCGTCAACCTCGTCACCGTTCTCTGCTCTATCACTGTAATAGGCCGCAGGTCCGACACTCTCGTTCCTGTCATGCCCGCTCCCAGAGGTTGTGTGTGGCCTTTTGTTGGTGGGGTTGGGGGGGGGGGGCACCTAAAAAGACAGTGTTAGACAATACGATGCAAGCAACCCAGGTGTTGGGAACCTGTTGACGTCAGTGGCTTGGTCACAATACCATGGCCGTTGGTATCATTACCGGTATGTGGTCCAGAGTGGGGTTCGGCAGTCCTCTCTATGGTTGGGGGAGTGCCAGTGCCAGGGACACACAACTGCCTTCAGTACAGCTGGCCCGTACAGATGGTGTTGCCCATGGCGCTCACAGCCTCAGCAACCTGTGCCCAGGCACGGCAAACGGTGTCAGCTGCAGCCTCCTTCATGGGACGAGTTGCAGGATCATCCGTTGTTCTAAGAGGGTGTTCCCCTTAGCGTCTGAGAACCGGGGTGCTGCTTTCTTCACTGCCATTTTGTTCTCTGGAATAATTAGTGTGGGGGTAGAATCGTTTCTATGCGGCAGCAACTTGTCAGGTTTGGGTGCCAATCGTTAAACCGGCGACAACGGCGCCATTTCCCATTGGAATAGATCGGTTTCCACGTGCTGCCAATGCAACCACTTAATGGTAGCCAATGTGGTCCAGGTGCAGCGCCGGGTTTTCTGTCGTAAATCACCATTGATTCTCTGGTGGCATCAACATTTGGGGTGAGATTCCATGCTCCCCGATGCAGCAAATGTAATCGGCGATGCGGAGGAGATTCGAATCCTAAATCTGGGTGGGACCCGATTTGATGCCGGTCAACCAGGCACCATCGTGTTGCCCACCGTACGCCTGTACAAATGCGTTGGTGCGTCATCAACCGGCCTTCCGCAGTTCTCCACTGCAGAGTGGCCTTGTACCCAATGGCCAAGCTCACGTTTGGTCTCAGGGGTCAGGAACCCAGCGCCGCCAGATTCGGCCGAGGGACTTCCGCGAGATCTGGGGGTGGGACTGGTAGGGGATTGCCAGGGACTGTCCACTGGGTGGCCTGTGGGATCGTAAAGGACAGATAGTTTCCGCCCATGGCCGGAGAAATGGTGCAGTGTGCGACCGCTGCGGGTTGTCATCCGTGTGCATATGCGGCGAGGGATATTTTTGCGGGAGCCTTGAGTTTCACCCCGCGCCATTGCGAGCCCCTCAGCCGTCCCTGCATTTGTGAGTATCGGCGCTTATCGATCTATCACATCCAACCGCAGATTTTCCGTTCGAGCAGACACTGAGCAGCTGAAAAGGAGAATCCAGGCTTAGTCTGAGCGACGGAGATTCCCGTAGCTGGTGTTTGGACACTTCAGTTAAACGTCAGGACACTGAGTGTTGTGGATATCACATGCACTGCCATTAGGAGAGCGAAAATCGAATGGTATTTTAAGGAGTCTCTGCTGTATAGTTTCCGAGATACTTACAAACGTAGAAGTGAGATAATTATGAAAATGTCAATAGGCGACGCGCCCCGCTTAAGCAATATCAGCTGATTTTGTTTTGTGGCTGAGTAAATTGATGCCATGTCATCTGAGAGACTTCAACATCGCCATGTTCAATTTCTGACCTAACTCTTTTAAAGATTATTTACAGTCGGTTAGCGCTGGAATGGGGAACACGGACGGATAAGCACATTTTCCTGCAATTTCATGAAGTTGCGTGCACCTGGAGTTTTCCACAATAAAATGTGATGAAATAGGATATCGAAATGGAAGGTAACTGCTCTCATAGTAAAATGAATAATCTTTATTAACAGATACGTGGCTGCAAACATATCAAACAAGCAGACGAATGCAGCCCAGGGTCTACGTGCACATGCCTCCTTAGTCGACGTGTTTATTTAATATTACATAGTATTGAAAAATCGGGAAGAAATGTGTGCTTATGTGCTCGAATACCAAATCGTACTTGGAAATGTGGGGAGGGGCTCTGGTGGGGTAGGGGTGCATTGCTGCCAGCCTGCTTACCTACTTCCCTCTTCTGTGATCAAACACAAAGCTAGGAAGATTCAGATGTAGGGTATTGAATATGCAATAGGAATGACAAAGTAGTGCAACGCTGCACCAAACGTGTTCTTATTTATTGATAATATTTGGAATTCCATCGCAATTCTGAACAAATAAATTATGGTAGCCATTCAGCATGTAAATCCTCAAAATGAGTCCTGATGAACAAATCTCATTTTTCTAGCTTCACCCGAGTCCAGTTCAATCATGGCACCTGACTTCAGCGCAGTTGC
Source organism: Scyliorhinus canicula (assembly GCF_902713615.1). Classification (NCBI taxonomy): domain Eukaryota; kingdom Metazoa; phylum Chordata; class Chondrichthyes; order Carcharhiniformes; family Scyliorhinidae; genus Scyliorhinus; species Scyliorhinus canicula. The sequence goes on from NC_052157.1 coordinate 90,196,025, forward strand.
GGCTTAGCAAGGAAACGTCGTTCATGTGTAAGCTAAAAACCATGTGAAGCAAGACAGACAAATTTGGATTCTCATCTGTAGTTTCCGCCAAATCATCTTTTCAACAGTTATTTCCGCACGACCCCCTTGGAAATATAATCAAAACAAAACCATATTGATCTATATTGTCGCAAAATTAGGATTTGTGAAGCATTTACTCCCTTCTTTTGATATCATTTTTTCTTCTGCTAAAGATCAATAAATTAAATCCACACAACATTGCTGCCTCACGGTCGAGATCCCAGGTTCGATCCCGGCTCTGCAGATTTCACATTCTCCCCGTGTTTGCGTGGGTTTCATCTCCACAACCAAAAGTTGTGCAGGATAATCTTGTTTTGTCTGTTGCGTTTCTGTTACTCTTAACATTGTCAGTCAGCTCCATGTTTGATGTGTTGTCTATGCATAAGGGACTTCATGTATGTTAAAAATCTGGACCACAATCCACTCACGTTCGGACATAAGTCGCTCTCTCAGTGTGACTGACTTTGCAGTAAATGGTGAGTCTCTATTCTTTCCTATCAGCATAATATCCAGGCATTTTTTTCAACAATTGCCTCATTCCTTCTTCAAACACCTCAGGAGTCGGCGGTCAAACGTCTTGCTCACTGATCTGTCAAGACACTTTAATTGCAAGTGATTTACATCTCCGAATAACAGCAAATAATGAAAACATGTCTTAATTTACAATTTACTACCGTTGATAACACAGAATTGCCAACAATGAACGTGATGTTTGAAAAAGTAACTGTGGAGAATCTATTGTTTTTGGATGCATAACGTGACGTAGTTCCTGAGAGGCGGCTATTTTGCAAAATGGGACAAAATGTGAAAAAAAGTGTGGAGAAGGTAGTCAAGAAGACATACGGCATGCTTGCCTTCATTGTCTGGGGCATTGAGTATAAGTATTATCAAGTCGTGTTGCAGCAGTATAGAACCTTAGTTTGGCCACGCTTGGATTATAGTGTTCAATTCTGGTCGCCACACTACTTCACAAATGTGGAGGCTTTAGAAAGGGTGCAGAAGAGATTTACCAGGATATTGCCTCGTATGGAGGGTATTAGCTATATGGAGCGGTTGAATGCATTTGGTTTGTTCTCACTGGAACGACGCAGTTTGAGGGGCGACCTAATAGAAGTCTACAAAATTATGAAGGGCATAGCCAAGTTGGATAGCCAGAGGCTTTTGGCCAGGGTAGAGAGGTCAATTACTAGGGGGGCATAAGGTTAAGGTGCTACGGGCAAGGTATAGTGTAGATGTACGAGGCAGGTTTTTAACACAGAGGGTAGTGGGTGCCTGGAACTCGCTGCCGGAGGAGGTGGTGGAAGCAGGGACGATAGTGCATTAAAGGTGCATCTTGACAAATTCATGACTATGATGTGATTAGAGGGATAGGGACCCAGGAAGTGTAGAAGATTGTACCTTAGTCGGGCAGCATGGTGGCACGGGCTGACCCGATGAGCCGACCATGGAGGCCGAAGGGCTGTTCCTGAGCTTTACCTTTCTTTGTTCTTTGTTCTTTGTTCTAACACCGAGCTACGCCAATGCCGTGCGGAGGAAGTCCGCTGTTTCAGCTCGAAGTTAATCCCGCAAGACGTCACGATTTGTTATTGCACAGCAATTAACAAACTGGAGGACTCAACCAGCGAGTTGGCCAATAGCAACATCACCATCTGAAAAACCCGCATAGCGTGACACAACCTTCGGCCTGAGAGCTGTGCCGCCAATCTTTCGGTGTTGCCATAACCGTCTGACAGGCCCTGGCTACCATACCACTGGGTGTGCAGCCATCACATGGACTGCCGCTATTAATGAAATAGGGTCACCAACATCTTGTCAACGCAACATCAGGATTGGCATTTAAAACTTTATCGAAGTCAGCAACGCTCATAGTCCAAGAAAGAATTTAAAAAGGGTATCATATTCGCTTGGGAATAGGTGATGAAGCGAATACGGTAACTTCCATTTCTAGTTTACATTTTTGGACTTGAAATACACAAGTAGTTAGCTCTGAGTTGGAAAGTTTCTTTGCATATATTTGCATAACGGAAAATAATGCATGTATTCACTTTTCTTGGTAGAAACATTCAGAACGTTATCTTCTGTTGCTGCAAGTTTGATACTTATGTTCTGAATTATATCGTGTATGTGCCGTCAATGGAACTGTAATTTCCATATTGTCTTCCTGGACGTCAGATGCAAACGTTCAGATTTGTTTTAGTGTTTAATAATTAAAGTTGAAAGTAAGAAATTTAACGTTGTGACAGGTACCCTGAATTAGCGCTCATAAAACGAATAGGAACTTTATTGAATAGTTGACCCAGCTCATTAATTATTTCGGCTGAGCTTGTTCCAGTGAAAAATACATGATTGTCTGGCAGCAGAGCGCTGATGTGCTCTTCAACCAAATGTTCCCATGCGAATTATTTCTTCAGCTGATCAACAGCAATATCATATATAGATCTGTGAATTACTGTTTGCTAACCTGAGCTATCGGTTGCTTTTTTCATGTCGCCTAGTTCTGAATTAAGGGAAACATGCCACAACAGATTAAACAATCATGACATAGAATAATCACGAACTTAACTCTTCCTGCGTTAAGGCATTGGCTCCTTGGTGTAAATTGTTGTGGAATTAGTGTGCAGACAACTACAACTTGATTTCATCCTATCAATGCTCTTGTTTAGTTACGAAATGTGTCGTGTTCATCAGCTCGATGTTGTCTTAAAAATTAACTGATTAGGAAACGATTAACATGCTCGCTTTTACATTGCATTGACAACAAAAATACTTCCTTAGAATGCACTCAACTTTCGTTGCCCCTTCCGTTGAATTTCAAAAGCTGTCTTTCACACAAATTCAATGTGCAAAGGTCAGGCGTGACATAAGTATGCACAAGTGAAAGTAGCTCCTCGCTTTTTTGCAACAGCAGTCTAAAATAAAATAATTGTGCATGGCAAGAATTCGATATTATAAGGAATCGTCATTCGCAATTTCATATCAATGAATATGAACGTCGCTAACATCAAGCAAATGTCTCTCAAATGTGGGTTACCTTTACTTTGCGACATTTATGTTGTATTGGAAATTTAAAATACAATTGCGGATTCATTTTGATTTGAATAGCACAACTGATTTAGTTCCAAACCTCTGTTATATACGCCTAGCAACCCTTGTATTAATTACTGCATTACACTTGAATGGCAAAACGCAATACCGTTTTGCTTTCCTTCCAGTTTTTCTCCTGCAAAACACAAATTATGAAATTTAACAGCCAAATGTAAAGTTTACCGCAAGGAATATAATTCATTAAAAGTCTATCCAACTGTCTAAATCCAAAGCATAACTGTCCCAGATAGAATAAACGTCAACTCAATCGTGTTTGGAATACGGAATAAAACAACCCTGACATCTGTTAACGAGCCCCAATGAATCCACTTAAGAGAAGGTGCTGAACGTACCACATGCGGTGCACACCTTATCATACGTTGCGCAATAAGAATGAAAACCGTGGAGTTGAAAAGTAAGATGTATAGACGGTAAGAATGTCCACGACCCAATGCTCATTCGGATAAATTGATGACCTATCTTCATGAGTTAAAACATTGTCTGCTTTCTCACCTGAATCTTTCAAATCTTCTTTGCATGAATGGAGCTCTGCAGTGAAGAAACATGCATTGATCACATCATTTGTACCAAAGTTAAGTTGTATTCACATGGCGACACGCAAACAAATGCCACCAATAGGGTGAGAAAAGTAAAGATAGACTGACAGATCAACAGTCCACAATAAAAAAGTAAAATCGGCTCAAATCCGGCATATAATATTATGCCGAAGCTTAGTCAAACATGCAGCTACATAGATATTCCACGACATAAGAACGAAACAAGGAGGCGCATTGTTCTTCAGGGCAGGTTGACCTGTAATTGCATTTGTTGATGTGAGAGAGGTCGTAATTGCAGAAGAGAGAATCCTCACAGTGCTGTCTTTTGCTGTAATTTCCTAGGAAAATGGAGACCGAGGTAAAGGTAACTTTATGATAAGCAAGTTTAAGAGAGAAAGTGAACGTTCTTCCAGCTTCCAGAAATTCACAACATTTTACGTAATTTTGTGTCTCATTATATAGTCGAAAGGACCGGTGGTGGGTGAGGGCAGGGTTGAACAAAACGGAAATCAGTCAACCGTGGCTTTTGTCCAGTAATTTATAGAAAATAGAAGCAGAAGGCGGGAATTTGGCTGTTCGAGCCTGCCCTGCCATTTGTTATGTTCATGGCTGATAATTATGTTCAATAACCTGGTATCGGCGCTCCCCCATTTCCCGATAACCCTTTAACCCCAAGAGTCAAAGATAATTCCTTCTGTACGTTGCACATTGGTTTGGCCTCAACGACTTTGTGTGGAAGTTAATTTCACAGATTCTGCCCTCTCTGCGTGACGAAATTTAACTCAGTTCGAAAATGTTTACCTCTTATCTGCAAATTGTGATCGTTAGTTCTGGACTCCCACACCATCTGTCTTGGAATTATGTAGGTTTGTAAGCATGCGATACCCCCCCCCCCCCCCCAACTCTTCCAAACTACAATGATTATAATCTAACCGAAGTTGTCTCTCCTCATATGGCCGACCCGCCAAGCCAGGAAACAACCTGGTGGAAACTTGCTGCGCTCTGCCTGTACCAATACGATCATTCCTCAGATGGTGGTTTCCTCAGTGGGTTTGCGTAGGGTGATCATTGCTCGGCACAACATCGAGGGCCGAAGGGCCTGTTTTGTGCTGTACTGTTCTATGTTCTATGTTCTATATGTACAACAAAACTGCTGACACAGTACTCCAGATGTTTCCCAATCAATGCCCAAAACAAGTGCAGTAAAACACCCCTCATTTTATACGATAATAGACGCCCTCAACGCATATTTAAGTAACTCAAAGTAAACGACGGAAACATTTGATTGTAAGTCATGACAGTTGAGTTCATAATGTCGAACACAGAAATCGAAGACGGTCGCTGCTCTTAGTCCTTGACACATTGTACACCTTCTACTAAAACGGAACATTTTGGTGGCAGACATTCAGCATCAGTGATATAAAATGCGTACTCAGCAACGATTCAGCACTGTACTTGAATGTCATCTTAACGTAACACATGTAACATATATTATGGCACCATTTCAGATGTATACCCTTTAGAATTTTAGAATATTACACACTCAACTGCATATCCAAGAACACAAACGCCCCATCCATAGAATGAATACCAGTATGACCGGTAGTTAACTGGACGTACGTTGACACGCTGTCCAACCACAAACTTCTGAAAAGTTTGGGTCACACGAATATTCCAAAGGAAGTATGTGTCTACTATATTGTTTCCTAGAATTTGAACAGATACGAACATCAATTGTAGCTCGACTTCGAGAGAATATTTGCATGAATTAGGTGCATCCCGAATTGCAAACAGTGAAAATCGATTTCCTCTGCAAATCATGGCATTAAGCACTCAAGATTGTCTTTAACGTTTGATGCCAGCGTTCTAATGCTATCTGCGATTCACTGTGTTCTCTTTACGACAGTGCACAGGGTGGCCGTTCGGTCCATTGTGTCCACACCGGCGCTTGGAAAGAGCACCCAGCCTGAGCCCACAGCTCCACCATATTCCCGCAACACTGTAATCCCAATTAGCCTTTTTGTTTGACGCAAAGAGCAATTTAGTGTGGCCGATACACCTAATCTGCACATGTTGGTATTGTGGGAGGAATCCTAAGCACCCGCAGGAAACCCACGTAGACACGGGTAGAACGTGCAGACTCCATACAAACGGTGCGCAAATCCAGAAATCGATCCTGGGACATTGAAGCTGTGAAGCAAGTATGCTAACCAATGGTATACAGTTGATTTAAATTATTTTACTCAAAAGCATTCCATAAGCTCCTTGAATTACATTGAATTAAAATGGGATACTTGATAAGATTGTATTTCTGTAGGTAGTCCATATCTAGGAGGAAAAAAATAACTCCACAATCATTTTAGCTGTTATATTCAGGAGCGGACTGGCCAATGAAAACCTAGTAGACACATCCATTACAGTCAAAATATATTGATTCCGAAATTTCATACCAGGAAACGGTCCTACGCAATCAATTAAGGCCACTGATAAGCGTTCCTGAAAAGCTAGAATAGGTATTAATGGAGCTGATTTGGTCGCCGCTTGAGCTTTTCCTATCACTTGACATTGGTGACATGATCGACAAAATTTAACTACAATAAAATATAGGCAAATAAAATATTTCTGTATTTTAGCTTGAGTTTTCGTTACTCCCAAATCACCTCCTACTGGTATCTTTTGTGCTACTCGCAACATCTGCTTTGTATACCCTCCCGGCAATACCCCTTGACGAATGTCTGCGCACTTTTCACCGTCTCCCGATGTAAACTTCGCCATTTTGTCATGAAGACATCATTTTAAAGGGATAACATTGTAATATACACTCAGATTCCTCTTTCGTGTCTGGTTTCTGAAACATTCGTTCTGATTCTATATATTTCTGTTGCAACTATGCCAACTTTCCGGACCTAAATATATCCACCCATTCTTCACCTGTTCGTTTTCTTTTCCAAACGTCTGATCAAGACTCGTTTCTTATAATTGAACTTCAAATTTATCTTCATTTTTGATTTCAGTTCTTGCCTTCAACTATGACACTGTGACATTGTTACTGCGCGCTCAGAGAAAATCCCAGGATTTTCGTCTTCCAACAATTCTGTTTTCTGTTTTTATACTGGCTTATCCACCACAGGAGACACCATTCCCTCATGCGAACCAGTTATATAATTTTCCATGATAAACTGCATTTCTGGACAAGATAATTCCTCTATTTTTCCTACAACAACTTCGCCACTCTTCACTGGACTCTCCAACCTCACCTTGTATTACGGAACACTCATCCTCTCACCTAGAATTCCACATATTAACACAATTTCTGGGAATATACATCCCAAACTACATAACCCCTCACATCTTGCAGTCAAAGATTCACTTGCTCCAAAACCTCTTAAAAGTTTGACATTTTTACCTACATCCCCTTGTACTCATGAGTAAACGTTACTCACATAATTAAATTAGTTAAAGTGATCTGGCACCTTCTTACCAATTATCTCTTGATCAGACCGGACATTCTCTTGCAACTCCTTCGTTTCAATTGGGCTTTCCTTCACCACTGATACAAACCCAATTGGCTTATCTTGTTTTCTACATCAGCTTTGCCAATGCTTTTCTTCAACCCCCAATACAGTGACTTCACATGGCCGAATCTATTACAGTAACAGCATGTTACATTTTTCATTCCTATTCCACTTTCCTCGATTTATTTTTTAATCTGACGTACACTGTCCTTACTATCTCCCATTAGATCTACCCTACCGTTACCACGTAAGTATTTATCTTTCCCCAGTTTCTCTCCGTCACAGCTCATAAATGATGTTGGAAACCAAACATTGTTTTAGGAACTAATTCATAATCATCTGCCATTCATGCTGCGCGTCTTGAAGTTTTAACCATCTGTTCTTCGACACGAGCTCTCACTACATCAGGAATTGAGCTTTAAACTTAAAAGTGATCACTTTTCTAAATCGGCACGGATTAAGTTAAGTCGCAGTTATGATTGAATTCTAATCACTTGCGTTAGGTACGTACTACCTCTGCTATTAACATATATATGATACTTGCAATAAATTACATAATGCCGTCTTGCTTTGCTTTTAGCTTGGATTCTAATCACTTGTTTTAGGTACTTGCTACCTCTGCTATTAATATATTTATAATACTTGCAATAGATTACATAATACCATCTTGCTTTGCTTTCAGCTTGTCTTCTATAAATCAAAGAGTTGGAAGGTTTTAACTTCAATGGAACGTTTTTAACATTCATTGAAGCGTTTCGGCAATACCACCAAGCAAGAATTTTACACTTGTCGTATTACAGGGAACCTGTGAAATGCATGTTTCCTGAAATTTAAGCACATACTAGTAAATATTGTGAGTAACAATGATTGCGTGTAAGCTTTGCGCACGTGAATTATAGGCAGCCTGAGTGAGAAAGCCCGAGTGAGGGATGACATTTGGTAATTTGGAGCAATGTGGTAATTAAAGTGTTAAAGTGCTAATTGGTGAATTACGTTTTCCTGTTTTTCAGTTAAAATTTAGTGGCGTCCGAAATGGAGCTGCCCCACCTCAATTGCTGAGGTGCAATTATATGTCAATCATCTGAAGCCCGATAAGAGACACAGGTGCACACTGCAATATTTTGTGCCGAAGTTAACTAGATGAGTCATGTCAGTTCAGCTGGGCTCTATATTCCAGAGAGGCAAGAAGCGCACACTCAATAAGCTTTACACACGTCGATTAGAGACAGCCTGAGTGAGAAAGCCCGATTTAGTATTCAAACTTCTTAATTTCGAGCAGTGTGCTAATTCGGTTCAGAGTGGGAGTAGGTGATTTTCCCTTTCCTTTTGGTTTCATTATTCTGGCTTTGTAACTAATAATGTACAGGGAGAGATCCAGAGAGGCAAGTAGTTGATATCAAGGCCTTTTCATAATGTGTGTGTGGGGGGGGGGGGGGGGGGGTGGAGGAAGGGGGGGGGGGGAGAGAATCATGAAGTGACATCTCAATAAAGCTGTGACCTGATTGGCTAGCAGGGAATCATTAAAGTAGAAACAAATAACATTGCAACAACTAATTAAAACGAATAAATTTACTAGGTAGAGAAGTAATTAAACATCAGGTCATAGGTTAGTGTTCAGCATTTAATGTTAAAGTAGAAATCTAGCGCCTGGGTCAAAGAGTGAATTCTAACTCAGTCCAATAAAAATTCAAATATGTATTTTGAACGAATTAACCAATGCATAAATGGCACTCAGCGGCGTGCAGTGCTTCAAATGTGGGATGTTGGAAATCCTGGAAGCTTCGAACTTTCCTGTCGAATACGTCTTCAGAACGTGTAACCAATGGCAGATCCGCACAGACCGCGTGGTTCGGTTGGAGCAGCAGTTGGAGGCACTTAGAAGCATGCAGTTGGTGGAGAGAGTCATAGGCAGGAGTTGTAGAGACATGGTCACATAAAATATGCAGGTCTACAGATGAGTGACCGCAATAAAGCGCAGGCAGTCAGTGCAGGAATCCCCTGTGGCTGTCACAATCTCGGGCAGGAAAGCTGTTTTGGATTATGTTGGGGTGAGGGTTAGCCTACAGGGGAAAACAACAGCAGCCAGAGCAGAGACACCACAACTGGTCTGTTGCTCAGCAGCGGAAGGCAAAGCGCATGAGAGCGATAGCTTTAGGGGAATCTGCAGTAAGGGTCACAGATATGACCTTCTGTGGACGTGAAAGGGATGCCATAATGGTATGATGCCTCCCACGTGCCAGGGTTAGCAATGTCTCTGAACGAATAATATACATCTTGAAGGAGAATGGCGACCTGCCAGTGGCCGTGGTATACTAATTTACTTACGACATAGGCAGAACAATTTCATGTAGTTAGGCAGTGAGCTAGAAAGCAGGACCTCTAGTGTTGTAATATCAGAATTACTCCCTGTACCACGTGCCCGTAAGGCGAGAAATAGGAGGATAGTGCCGCTCTCCATCTGGTTAAACTTGTGGTGTTTGAAGAGGGCTTCAGAGTTCTGGATCAGTTGCATGTATTCAGGGACAGATGGGACATAGACATTGAGGACGCGTTAGATCTAAACGGTAGGGGCACCAATATCCTGGTTGGGTGGTTGGCACGAGTAACGCGCAAATTTTTTAGCTTGAGTGGCAGGGGGGAGGGAACGCGAGCGTTAGTGTATATGGTAACATTACTGATAGGGAAATAGACAAAATTATGAGAACAACATCACTCTTGGGCACAACAAACACGCAGCTAGTGTAATGGGACAGGGTTTGGAGAACCCCAAAGTGTATCGTGGAGTTCACCTGACCCACCATTTCAATAGATTTTGGTATGGGGAGCAGACGGCCCACTCGACAGGTGTGGTACAGCAGAACTGGAAAACTATTTTTGAAGCAAAACAATGGAACATAGAACATAGAACATTACAGCGCAGTACGGGCCCTTCGGCCCTCGATGTTGCGCCGACCTGTGAAACCATCTGAAGCCTATCTGACCTACACTATTCCATTTTATCCATATGTCTATCCAGTGACCATTTAAAGGCCCTGAAAGATGGCGAGTCTACTACTGTTGCAGGCAGGGCGTTCCACAACCTTACTACTCTCTGAGAAAAGAAACTGCCTCTGACATCTGTACTATATCTACCACACCTCAATTTAAAGCTATGTCCATTCATGTTGGTCATCACCATCCGACGAAAGAAACTCTAACTTTCCACCCTATCTAACCCTCTGGCTATCGCATATGCCTCTATTAAGTCACCTCTCAGCCTTCTCCTCTCCAACGAAAACAACCTCAGGTCCCAGTGCCTTTCCTCGTAAGACCTTCCCTCCATACCAGTCAACATCCTAGTAAATCTCATCTGAACCCTTTCCAAAGCATCCACAATCTTCCTATAATGTGGTGACCAGAACTGCATGCAGTGCTCCAGGAGCGGCCGCACCAGAGTTATGTGCAGCTGCAGCATGACCTTGTGGCTCCGAAACTCAATCCCCCTACAGATAAAGGTTAGCAGACCATATGCCTTCTTAACAGCCCTATTAACCTGGGTGGCAACTTACTGGGATTTATGTACCTGGATGCCGAGATCTCTCTGTCCATCTACACTACAAAGAATCTTGCCATTAGCCCAGTACTCTGCATTCCTGTTACTCCTTCCAAAGTGATTCACCTCACACTTTTCCGCACTAAACTCCATCTGCCACCTATCAGCCCAGCTCTGCAGCTTGTCTATGTCCCTCTGTATCCTTTAACATCCTACAGCACTATCGCAACTCCACCGACCTTCGTGTCATCTGCAAATTTACTAACGCATCCTTCTACACACTCTTCCAGGTCATTTATAAAAGTGACAAACAGCAATGGCCCCAAAACAGATCCTTGCGGTACACCACTAGTAACTGAACTCCAGGATGAACATTTGCCATCAACCACCACCTTCTTTCAGCTAGCCAATTACTGATCCAAACCGGTAAAGCACCTTCAATCCCATACTTCCTTAGTTTCTGCAATAGCCTACCGTGGGGAACCTTATCAAACGCCTTACTGAAATCCATATACACCACATCATCCGCTTTACCCTCATCCACCTGTTTTGTCACCTTCTCAAAAAACTCAATAACGTTTGTGAGGCATGACCTTCACAAAACCGTGCTGAGTATCGCTAATCAACTTGTTCTTTTCAAGATGATTTAAAACCCTATCTCTTATAACCTTTTCCAACATTTTACAAACAACCAAAGTAAGGCTCATAGGTGTATAATTACCAGGGTTGTCTCTACACCCCTTCTTAAACAAGGGGACAACATTTGCGGCACTCCAGTATTCCGGAACTATTCCTGTCGACAAAGACGACATAAAGTTCAAGGACCAAGGCCCTGCAATCTCTGGCTTCCCAGAGAATCCTAGGGAAAATTCCATCTGGCCCAGGGGATTTACCTATTTTTACACTTTCCATAATTGCTAACACCTTCTCTTTGTGAACCTCAATTCCATCTAGCCTGGTCGACTGAAACTGAGTATTCTTCGCTACAGCATTGTCTTTCTCTAGTCTAAACACTGACGGAAAATGTCCGATTAACGCTCCCCAATCTCCTCAGATTACACACACAACTTTCCACTACTATCCTTGATTGGCCCTAATCTTACTCTAGTCCTTCTTTTGTTCCTGATATACCGAGAGAAAGCCTTAGGGTTTTCCTTGATTCTATCTGCCAATGACTTTTCGTGTCCTCTTATCGCCTTTCTTAACTCTCCCTTTCGGTCCTTCCTGGCTAACTTGTAACTCTCAAGTGCCCTAACTGAGCTTTCATGTCTCATTCTAACATAAGCCATCTTCTTCTTCTTGACAAGTGCTTCAACTTCCTTAGTAAACCACTGTTCCATTGCTCGACAACTTCCTCCCTGCTTGACAGGTACATACTTATCAAGGACACGCAGTAGCTGTTCCTTGAAAATGCTCCACATTTCGATTGTGACCATCCCCTGCAGCTTCCTTCCCCATCCTATACATCCTAAATCTTGCCGAATAGCATCATGATTGCCTTTCCGCCATCTATAGTTCTTGCCTTGCGGTATATACCTATCCCTGCCCATTGCTAAAGTAAACTTAACCTAATTGTGATCACTATCACCAAAGTGCTCAGCTACATCTAAATCTAACACCTGGCCGGGTTCATTAGCCAGTACCAAATCCAATGTGGCCTCACCCCTTATTGGCCTGTCTACATACTGTGTCAGAAAACTCTCCTGCACACACTGCACGAAAACTGACCCATCTATAGTACTCGAACTATAGTATTTCCAGTCAATATTTGGAAAGTTAAAGTCCCCCATAACAACTACCCTGTTACTCTCGCTCCTGTCGAGCATCATCTTTGCAAACTTTTCCTCCACATCTCTGGAACTATTCGGAGGTCCATAGACAACTCCCAACAGGGTGACCTCTCCTCTCCTGTTCCTAACCTCGGCCCATACTACCTCAGTAGACGAGTCCTCAAACGTCCTTTCTACCACCGTAATACTTTCCTTGATTAACAATGCCACCCTCCTCCTCTTTTACCACCTTCTCTGTTCTTACAGAAACATATAAATCCTGGAACCTGCAACAACCATTCCTGTCCCTGCTGTACCCATGTCTCCGAAATCGCCACAACATCGAGATCCCAGGTACCAACCCATGCAGCAAGCTCACCCATCTTATTCCGGATGCTCCTGGTGTTGAAGTAGACACACTTCAAACCAGCGTCTTGCTTGCCGGTGCCCTCTTTCGAACATTTAACCCTATCCCTGACCTCACTATCAACATCCTGTACACTATGACTACAATTTAGATTTCCATACCCCTGCTGAATTAGATTACCCCCCCCCCCCCCCCCACCCCGCGAAGAGCAGTAGCAAATCACCCCCCTCCCCCCGCCCCAGGATATTGGTATCCTTCTGGTTCAGGTGAAGAACATCCTGTTTGTACAGGACCCACCTACCCCAGAATGAGACCCAATTATCCAGGAAACAAAGACCCTCCCTCCTGCACCATCCCTATAGCCACGTGTTCAACTCCTCTCTCTCCTTATTTCTCACTTCGCTAGCACGTGGCACGGGTAACAACCCAGAGATAACAACTCTGTTTGTTCCAGCTCTCAGCTTCCACCCTAGCTCCCTGAATGTTTGTCTCAAATCCCCATCTCTGTCCCTACCTATGTCATTGGTACCTATGTGGATCACGACTTGGGACTGCTCCCCCTCCCCCTTAGGGATCCCAAAAACGCAATCAGAGACATCACGAACCCCGGCACCTGGAAGTAAACACACCAACCGTGAGTCTCTTTCGTTCCCACAGAACCTCCTGTCTGTTCCTCTTACTATGGAGTCCCCAATGACAAGTGCTCTGTTCCTCTTCTCCCTTCCCTTCTGAGCAACATGGAAAGACTCTGTGCCAGAGACCTGTGCCCCATTGTTTATTCTATTAACTAAAGTTAACCTTTTCAATACATAAAGTGAGCATCTTGACAACCATTAATTAAAATAGAACTCAAAAAGAATACAACACGAAGCACATTTTTAATCTTTCCTATTTAACATCCATGTGCCTTAAAAACAAAACCTTTCTCAGAAGCATGTCAGGTGAAAGTCATTATTGTAATTAGTTTTAAATCTCCAGGATCGATTTACAGTCTTTAGATTACAGAGAGTGATTGACACACCTTCTGCCTGTCACTGCAGCTATCCAGCACTGGAAACGAAACAACCATATCTTCAAGGTACTCTCACACGGCACCTCCCCTCCAGAAGGAAAAATAAACCATCAACTTCAAGATGATTTCATTTTTCACCTTTTCACCATTCTTTAAGAAATGCACACAGCAAATCTACTTTTTCGTTTCAAAAAACAACAGTCGCAAAGAGGTTTAATTGTTCTTCTTCCTCTAACTGAAATCCGTCTCCATTGGCAGTCTCTTTGAACAAGAAGATCTCTGCAGGACCAGTCAATTTCTCTACGGCTCGGCATTTCTTTATCAACTCAAATACTTCAGTTCAATGTGTTCACAGAGTCCCTTGAAATTATCCAAGTCAGAGGAAATGTTTGTCACAGCTTTCCGGCAATCAAATGCTCATTAAAAGTCCGCTGTCCATTGAAATTTATGACGTTTCATCGGCAAGTTTATCAATGGAGCAATCACGCAAAAAAATGTTTGCACAGATGTTCGATCAAATCCACGCATGCAAAGAAATGCATTATTTCCCTTCTTCTGAACGGTTTTGGAGACTCCTCATTAACTGTTGGTTTCACATCTCGTGTGACTCTGTCCGATTGTATGGCCAAGAAAAGTGGCTTGGGCTTTTCTAAATTCACTTTTGGCTAGATTTATCACCAAACCCGCCTCCTGAAGTCCATTGAATTACGCCATCAGATGTTTTAAATGTTCTTATTCTGTCTGCCTGAAAATTACCAGATCGTCGGTGTGAACCGCACACATGTGAAATCCTGTAACGACTTTGTGAGTTAACCATTGAAATGTGGTTGGGGCGTTTTTCGTGTCAAATCGCATAACTTGAATTGGCAGAGACCATTTGGCGTCACGAAAGCTGAAATCTCCTTCGCCCTTTCGGATAAAGGTGCCTGCCAGTAACCTTTAAGTAAGTGCAGTTCAGAAATAACAGCTGATTGTCCCACTTACTCAATGCAATCCTTCAAACGTGGAATAGGAGTTCGTTTTGGAACTGCATCAACCGTACTTTAGTCCACATACAACCGTTGGGTACCGTCTGGTATAGGTATCATCACGATCGGTGACCTCCATTGGCTACATACCACTTCAATTATGCAATTTTAAAGCATACTCTCAATCTCTTTGTTAACCTGTTCCAATTTAAACTGGTTAAATCTGTATGTATGTTGTTTGATTGGAACAGCATTTTCCACATCTACGTCATGTATAGCCAGTTGAGCACTTCCCAATTTATCTCTACAAATGTGCCCACGTGATATCAATAAATCTTTCAGGTCAGTTCGTTTTTCCTCTGGAAAGCAACTCAACAATGTATCCCATTATTTAAGAGCATCCTCGTTTTCAATTTAATTCGAGGTATGTCAAATTCACAGTCATCTGGATTTGGTTCGTCATGTCGAGTTAGAATCACTAAAACAACTTCCTCCTTTTTCTCTCCTTCCCTTTCAAAGTAACTTTTAAGCATTTTCACATGACACATTCCGTGAGTCTTCCTTCGATCTGTTGTTTTTACCACATGATTCACATCACTTAATTTCCTTTCAATCTGACAAGGTGCACACAACCTAGCGTTTAAAGGTTCACATACCACTGGTTGCAGTACTAAAACTTATCTCCATTGGCAAAACTGCAAACTCTGGACTTCTTGTCCGCTACCCGTTTCACCACATTTTATGCAGCTTTTAAATGTTGTCTTGCCAATCCATTTATTCTTTCTTTATTTAATTCGTTATTCGTTATTAAATTTCGTTATTTAATCGTTCCCTAAAATTTGACACGTAATGCAATAATGTAATTTCTGATTTCTCACTCCCCAATCTTTCCTTAATCAATTTAAGTGGTTCTCTTACCCCATGACGAAAAATTAGTTCAAAAGGACTAAATTTAGTTGACGCAGTAGGTGCATCCCTGTAGAAGGGACATTTGTTAGCGGATTAGCTGCCTTAATACTCTGTACTCATTTTATCAGGCAGCTTGACTGTATTTCATGGAAATAGGCACTGGGCAAAACATGATGGATATTTAGCCTTATTTCATAGTCAAAAGGCTCTGTATGAAACAGGCAGAAGGTCATATAATGTAAACAATCAGACCGTTGCACACTGTTTTGATGACAGCAGACACTTATTATTTCTCTCAGGCGAGGAACTCAAGGCCTGCTCGTTTTTTTTTGTCTTTCTGCTTATCTAAAGAATGCATTTTGTCCGACATATTTCTTACTGGAATGCATAAATCTCTAGCCTTACCTCTGTAGAGAGGGGGCATTTGGAAAGACTGCGGTCATTCTATTTCCATCCCCGAACTTCGTGTTAAATAAAGGACATTTCCCGAAAACGTGAAGTGCTCACTCTTACTTTCTTGGACAATTGGCGTAGTCGTTGCAGTTTCCCTAATTTAACGGGAAGGGAACCCCGAAAAATGATCTCTAAACAGGACTCTCAGCTGAAAGAGCGCGACGCCAGCTGAAAGGGAGGGGGTGGGTCCGCTATCGATAGACTCGATTAATGGCCAGTGCCTCATGCTTGGAGAGTTGTCTTAATTAATACATTAATGACAGAAGCATTGAGGCTATGACAGGTGAGGACCTTGAGAGGATTGTTATCACTAAGGAGGGAGTGATGGGCAAGCTAATGACAAGTCTCCTGGCCCTGACGGAATGCATCCAGAGTGCTAAAATAGATGGCTAGGGAAATTGCAGATGCACCAGTGATAATTTACCGAAATTCACTAGACTCTGGGGTGGTCCCGGTGGATTGGAAATTAGCATACGTGACGCCACTGTTTAAAAAAGGAGGTAGGCAGAAAGCAGGAAATTACAGGCCAGTGAGCTTAACTTCGGTAGTAGGGAAGATGCAGGAATCTATCATCAAGGAAGAAATTGCGAGGCATCTGGATAGAAATTGTCCCATTGGGCAGACGCAGCATGGGTTCGTAAAGGGCAGGTCATGCCTAACTAATTTAGTGGAATTGTTTGAGGACATTACCAGTGCAGTAGATAACGGGGAGCCGATGGATGTGGTATATCTGGATTTCCAGAAAGCCTTTGACAATGTGCCACAAAAAAGGTTGCTGCATGAGATAAAGATGCATGGCATTAAGGGTAAAGTAGTAGCATGGATAGAGGTTTGGTTAATTAATATAAAGCAAAGAGTGGGGATTAATGGGTGTTTCTCTGGTTGGCAATCAGAAGCTAGTGGTGTCCCTCAGGGATCCGTGTTGGGCCCACAATTGTGCACAATTTACATAGATGATTTGGAGTTGGGGAAAAAGGGCAATGTGTCCAAGTTTGCAGATGACACTAAGATGAGTGGAAAGCGAAAATTGCAGAGGATACTGGAAGTCTGCAGAGGAATTTGGATAGGTTAAGTGAATGGGTTAGGGTCTGGCAGATGGAATACAATGTTGTCAAATGTGAGGTTATCCATTTTGGTAGGAATAAGGGAAAACGTGATTATTATTTAAATGATAAAATATTAAATCATGCCGCTGTCCAGAGAGACCTGGGTGTGCTAATGCATGAGTCACAGAACGTTTGTTTACAGGTGCAGCAGGTGATTAAGAATGCAAATGGAACGTTGTCCTTTATTGCTAGAGGGATGGAGTTGAAGACTTGGGAGGACATGTTGCAATTGTATAAGGTGTTAGTGAGGCCACACCTGGACTATTGTGTTCCGTTTTGGTCTCCTTACTTGAGAAAGGACGTACTGCCACTGGAGGGTGTACAGAGGAGATTCACTAGGTTAATCGCAGATCTGAATCGGTTGGATTATGAGGAGAGGTTGAGTAGACTGGGACTATACACGTTGGAATTTAGACTGATGAGCGTTGATCTTATAGAAACATTTATAATTATGAAGGGAATAGATAGGATAGATGCGGGCAGGTTGATCCACTGGCGGGTGAAAGCAGAACTAGGGGACATAGAATCAAAATAAGGGGACGAAGATTTAGGACTGAGTTTAGGAGGAACTTCTTCACCCAAAGTGTTGTGAATCTATGGAATTAATTGCCCAGTGAAGCAGTTGAGGCTCCTTCATTAAATGTTTTTAAGGTAAAGATAGATAGATCTTTGAAGAATAAAGGGATTAAGGGTTATGGTGTTCGGACCGGAAAGTGGAGCTGAGTCCACAAAACATCAGCCATGATCTCATTGAATGGCGGAGCAGGCTCGAGGGGCCAGATGGCCTACTCCTGCTCCTAGTTATTATGTCCTTATGTTCTTATATTCTTAATACTCTGTATTCATTACATCCGGCTGCTTGTCTACATTTCATGAAAATAGGCACGTGGCAAAGCATGATGGATATTTAGTCTTATTTTTTAGTTATAAGGTTCTGTATGAAACAGTCAGAATGTCATAAAATGGAAACAAGCATACAGGTGCACACTGTTTTGCTGACACCAGGCAATTATTGTTTTGCTTAGCCGAGGAACTCAAGGCCTGCATGGAATTCCTCTTCCGAACCCTGTGGATAATTTTGACAATAAGCCATCAACATTGTCTTTAATGTCTGATGCCACCTTTCTCACCCTCCCTGCGATTCTTGATGGTATGCAGTTGATTTAAATAATTTTATACCTGAACTATCCATACCCTCTCCGAATAACATTGAGGTAAAAATCGATCCTTGATCTGCTTGTATTTCAGGGTGTCGTCCATATCTCGTAAATAATTGAAGTAACTGCGACACAATATTTTTAGTTGTAATGTTATGTGCTGGAATGGCCTCGGGAAACAGAGTACACGCATCCATTACGGACAAAAATGTTTATTCCCACTTTACATTTTGAAGTGGTCCGACGCAATGAATTACAACCCGTGTGAAAGGTTCCTCAATTGCTGGAATGGGTATTGAGGCCGCTGGTTTAATCACTGCTTGAGTTTTCCCTATCACTTGAAATGTGTGACATAATTGACAAAATGCAATTACATCTTTATGTAGCCCAGGCCAATAAGAACGTTTTTGTATTTTAGCTTGAGTTTTGCTTATTCCCAAATGACCTCCCACTGGTACTTCATCTGCAACTCCCAACACCTCCTTTCTATACCCTACCGGCAATACTACTTAGAACATAGAACATTACAGCGCAGTGCAGGCCCTTCGGTCCTCGATGCTAGCCGACCTGTCTAACCACTGTAAATCCCATCTATACTATTCCCTTATCATCCATATATCTATCCAATGACGATTTGAATGCCTTTAGTGTTGGCTAGTCCACCACTGTTGCAGGGAGGGTATCCCGAGCCCTTACTCCTCTCTGAGTAAAGACACTACCTCTGATATCTGTCCTATATCTATCTCCCCTCAATTTAAAGCTATGCCCCCACGTGCTAGACATTACCATCCTAGGACAAAGGCTCTCACTGTCCACCCTATTGCATCCTCTGATCATCTTGTATGCCTCAGTTAAGTCACCTTTAAACTTCTTCTCTCTAACGAAAACAGCCTCAAGTGCTTCAGCCTGTCTTCATAAGATCTTCCCTCCATACCAGGCGACATTCTGTTATATCCCCTCTGCACCCCTTCCAATGCGTCCACATCCTTCCTATAATGCGGCGACCGAAATTGCACTCAATACTCCAAATGCGGCCGCACCAGAGTTTTATACAGTGGCAAAATGACCTCATGGCTCCGAAACTCAATCCCTTTGCCTATAAAAGCTAACACACTGTACGCCTCCTCAACAAGCCGCACAACCTGGGTGGCAGCTTTCAGGGATCTATGTATACAGACACCGAGATCTCTCTGCTCATCCAGACTACCAAGAATCTTACCACTAGCCCAGTACTATGTCTTCCTGTTAATCCTTCCAAAATGAATCACTTCACACATTTCTGCATTAAACTCCATTTGCCACCTCTCAGCCCAGCTCTGCAGATTATGTATGTCCCTCCGTAACCTGCAACATCCTTCCGCACTGTCCACAACTCCACCGACTTTAGTGTCATCTGCAAATGTACAAACCCATTCTTCGGCTCACTTCTCCAGGTCATTTACAAAAATGACAAACAGCAGTGGCCCCAAAACAGATCCTTGTGGTACACGACTAGTAACGGGACTCCAGTCTGAACATTTCCCATGAACCACCACCCTCTGTCTTCTTCCAGTTAGCCAATTTCTGATCCAAACTGCTAAATCACCCTGAATAACATGCCTCCGTATCTTCTTCAATAGCCTACCGTGGGGACCTTTTCAGACTTTTTACTGAAATCCATGTACACCACATCAACTGCGTTACTCTCATCCACCTGTTTGGTCACCTTCTCAAGTAACTCAGTACGATTTGTGAGGCACTAGCTACCCTTCACAAAACCGTGTTGACTATCTCTAATCAAATTATTCCTTTCCAGATGGTTATACATCCTATCTCTGATAAACCTTTCCAAGACTTTGCCCACAACATATGTAAAGCTCTCTAATCTATAGTTACCGGGGTTTTCTCTGTTCCCTTACTTGAACAAGGGGACAACATTTGCTATTCTCCAGTCTTCTGGCATTTATCCTGTAGACAGAGATGACTTAAATATCAAAGCCTAAGGCTCTGAAATCTCCTCCCAAGCTTCCAAGAGAATCCTAGTATGAATCCCATCCTGGGGACTTATCTATTTTCACTCTATCCAGAATTGCTAACACCTCCTCCGTATGAACCTCAAGCCGTTCTAGTCTACTAGCCTGTATCTCAGTTTTCTCCTCGACAACAGTACCATTTTCCTGTGTGAATACTGACGAAAAATATTCAGTTAGCACCTCTCCTATCTCCTCTGATTCCACGCAAAACATCCAACTACTGTCGTTGACTGCCCCTACTCTTAGCCACCTCATTCTTTTATTCCTGACATATCTACTGAAAGCATTAAGGATATCCTTGATCCTACCTGCCAAAAACTTCTCATTTCCCCTCCTGGCTCTTCTTAGCTCTCTCTTTAGGTCATTACTAGCTAGCATGTAACTCTAGAGCGCCCTAACTGAACCTTCAAGTCACACCTTTACATAAGCCTCCTCCTTCCTCTTGGCAAGTGTTTCAACTACTTTAGTAACCAACGGTTCCCTCGCTCATCCACTTCCTCCCTCTCTGACAGGTATATACTTATCAAGGGCACGCAGTAGTTGTTCTTTGATCAAGCTACACATTTCCATTGTGCCCATCCCCTGCAGTTTCCCAGAGTATCCGAGTATAAATCCCATACGGCCCAGGGGACGTATCTATTTTCACTCTTTCCAGATTTGCTAACACCTTCTCCTTATGAACCTCAAGCCCTTCTAGTCTCGTAGCCTGTATCTTAGTATTCTCCTCGACAACATTATATTTTTCCTGTGTGAATACTGACGAAAAATGATGAACTTCTGCCCACATTAAATTCGCCTGTATATGTATAGGTCTCCATTTTCTCATCAAGACATCACTTTTACGGTATTAACACTCTGGTATACACTCAGATTCCTCTTCCGTATATGATTTTTGATACACCCGTATTATTGATATTTCTTTTTTTTTTGTAACTCCCCAATTTTCCTGAACTAAAAATATCCGTGTCGTCCTCCAACTGTTCCTTTTCTTTTTCAACCATCTGGTCAAAAATCGTTTCTGATAATTGCACTTCAACTTCATCTGCACTCTTTGATTTCTCCTCTTGTCTTAAACTCTGATTTTGCGACCTTGTCAATACACAATCCGGACAAATAGTAGGATATTCATCCTTGAACACTTCAGTTGTCTGATGTTCCACCGGCTTATCAACCACCGAAGGCATCACTCCCACCTGCAATCCAGCGATAGCATTTCCCAAGATAAACTGTATTCTTGGACAATATAATTTCTCTAATACTACTACTACCACTTTACTACTCTTTACTGGACTTTTCAAACTTACCTTATATAATTGAAAGTAATCCTCTCAGCCTGAATTCCACATGTTACCAACATTTCTCTCAACATTCTTCCGAAACTACATAGCTCCACATCGCTGACCATTCAAGATTGACAAGTCCCTGTATCTCTCAAATTGTGACTTATTTACCTGCCCCTCCTGATACACATGAGTAAACATTACCCGCACAAATAAGTTATTTAAAGAGAACTGGCACCTTCTTATCAATCACCTCTTTATCAGGCTGGAAAATATTTTGCACCTCCTTCGCTTCACTCGGGCTTTCCCTTCCCAATTGAAAAAAACCACACTGCCATATCCAGTTTTACAACATCAGCCTCCCCAGTGCCTTCTTCAACCACCAACTGTGGTTGTGGGCTCCGACTTTACATGGCCCATTTTATTACAGTGAAAATATTGGAAACTTTTAATTTATCTTCCACCCTCCTGGATTTATTCTTTAATCTGAGGTACACGCTCTTTTTTAGCTCCCATCAGATCACTTTTAGCTTTACAACATGTGTATCTCTCATGTCTCCAGTTTATGCCCCTCACACGCTGAAACAGATGTCGGAAACCAAGCTTTGATTGATAAAACAATTGATTATCATCTGCGATTTCTGCTGCCAATCTCGCAGTTTCAGCCCTCTGTTCTTGAACATGAGTTCTAAATACATTAGGAATTGAATTTTTAAACGCTCCCAAAATTATAATTTCTCTGAGACGCTCATACGTTTGGCCTATTTGGTCAATTTTCAAAACCCCTCTCCTCCAATCAAAGTTAATCTGTTTGAGCCTTACAAATTCCATGTATGTTTGTCCGCATTATTTCCTTAAATTTCTAAACCATTGTCTGTAGGCTTCAGGAACTAGTACAAATGCACCTGAGATGGATTTTTTCACATCCTCATGCGTCCCAGATACCTCCTCCGGTAATGATGCAAACACTTGACGAGCCCTACCTACTAGCTTTGTTTCAATCCGGAATACTCACATATCCTGTGGCCATTTAATTTGTTTAGCTCCTTGTCAAATTAAATGAAAAAAGCTTCTATCTCCTTTTTGTTAAACATTGTCAATGCTTGGACATATGTCAATAGATCCCCACCAAGCATTCGACTATGACGCTCTTTCTCACTATCCTCAACACTCTCATCCAACTTTACGTTTCCCTTTACGTCTTCCAATGTTAACTGACTGTCGTGCTTCATGGCCATTTTCTGACGTTCAAACTCTCTCTCTTTATCTATTTACCTGATCTGTATCACCATTTGTCTTTCTTTTTCTTCTGCGCGGGCTATACTTACTTTTCCCTTTCTTCTCTTTCTTTTTCCAGTCACTCTCTTTCTCTTTCGTATTCAGCTGCTATAAATCTTTCTCATGTTACATTTCTTAAATTTTCCACTGGTGTGTTGCTAATTCCCATTAGTCCAACTGTACCTCAGGTGACTTTGAATGCTCAGCCACTGCCATAGTGACGGCACATTTTGGCACTTTGTCAGGTAATGCTCACTGCAATGTTTTTGCCAGATCTAACAGTCTGCTTTTAGTCTCTGTCCGTAAGGTACTGCGTGTGACCGTCCCCACCCCCAAAAACGTCTGACCCTCTGCAAGAGCCATTGTTCAGAACACACTCTCTACTTAAACTGGCATGCCTACCCGAAAGGCAACCACAATATGCTCATTCCTCGCTGTCTATAAGTTCACTAAGCCAAACTAATAGATAGATTTTATCCCCATCGAGACCCAATTTTTTATGGGCCAGGGTTTGGAGTACCCCAAAGTATATCATGGAGTTCACCTAACCCACAACTGTGATTATATTGTGGTATGGGGAGCAAATGGCCCACTCTACAGTAGTGCCAGAGCAGAAATGGAAAAGTATTTTAAAACCAAAACAATGTTTTTTCTATGAACTCAAGTTAACCTTGTCAAAACAATGAGTAAACATCTTAGCAAACATTATTTGAAATAAAACCCCCAAAGACTACAACACCATGTAAATCTGTAAGCTTTCCCTTTTAACATCCATACGACTTAAAAACAAAACATTTATCAGAAGCACATCAGGTTAAAGTCATTACTGTTGTTAGTTTTAATTCACCAGGATCGATTTAGAGTCTTCAGATTAGAGAGAGCGATTCTTGCATTTTACGGCTGTGACTGCAGTCATCCAGCTCTGAAACCGAAACTAAAACTTGCCCTGCAGCCTACTCAAAAACAAAAGTAAAATCGACAGGCAGCCCAGCTCCACCCACTCTCTGACATCTATGCAGTAGTAACCACCTATTTCTTGAAGGTACATTTATCAAACACCCCTATCTTAAAGGTACTCTCACATGACACGAGTGTGAGAAGTGAGGTGGCCAATGCAGGACTGAGGGCGTTGTGCACAGATGCGCAAAATATACAGAAGAAGCGAAATGAGCTTGTTGGTAATATTGAAATTGGCCTGGACAATTTTTTGGGCATCAAAGACACATGCCTGAAAGGTGATAAGAGCTGAGATCTAAATAGACATGGACACGTGTCCGATTAAAAGGACAGGCAAATGGCAGAGCGGCGGTGTTTCATTGTTAGTGAGGAATGAAGTTCAATCCATAGCAAGGAACAACATGAACTCCAAAGACATAGAATCCCTGCGTTGATGTATCGCAAATGTAAAAGGACTCTGATGAGAATTTGGTAAAGGCTCTCTAGCAGTAGTCAGAATGTGGGTCAGAAAATAAATCAGGAGATAGAAGACGCATACAAAAAAGGCAATATTACAATAATCATGGTGGACTGGGGAAATCAGGTTGGAAGTAAATCCCAAGAAATGGAATTTGTTGAATTCTAAGAGATTGTGTTTCTTGGAGCGGCTTGCGACAGGCAATTCTGGATCTGGTATTGTGCAATGAGGCAGACTTGATTATTGAACTTAAGGTGAAGGAACCCTGAGAGAACAGTAACTACAATTTGTTATCATTTACCCACAGTTTAAGAGGTAGAAGCTGGAATCAGATGCAACGGTATTCCAATTAAACAAGAGTAACTGCAATCAAATGATGCAGGAGCTGGCCAAAGTTGATTGAGAAAGGATCCTGGCACGGCATACAGTGGAACAGCAATGGTAGGTGTTTTTTTTTTTTTTTTTTTTTGCGGGGGGGTAATTCGTGAGGCACAACAGAAATGCGTGGGTAACTTCCGGGTGCTCCGGGTTCCTCCCACAGTCCAAAGATTTGCACGTTAGGTTTATTGACCATGATCAAATTTCTTCAGTGTCCAAAACGTGTTGTTGGGGTTGGGGATAACGGGGATAGAGTGGATGTGTGGGTTTAAGTGGGGTCAAATTTGCAAGGGCCTATGCAGACTCGATGGGTTGAATGGCTTCCATCGGAACTGTAAGTTATATGATGAAAAACGTGTTGCAAGGAGGAGGCAACAGGATTATTATTTAAGTGATAAAATATCAAAACGTGCTGTAGTGCAGGGCGACATGAGAATCCTCGTGAATGAGTCCCAAAAATCTGTTGTACATGTCCAACAAGTGATCAAGAAGGCTCATGGAGTTTTGTCTTTCACTGGAAGATGGAAGGAGTTTCAGACTACAGGGGTTATACTGCCAATATATAAGGCATTAATGAGTCCGCGCCTGGAGTATTGTGTTCAGTTTTGGTCTCTGTACCTGAGAAAGGACGTACTGAAGCTGGATGGCGTGCAGCAGCGATCCACTTGGTTAATCCCAAAAGGTGTTGGATTACGAGGAGAGTCTGAGTAGCCTGGGACGTTACTCGTTGGAAGATAGCAGTATGCTGGGGGATCTAACAGAAACATATAAAATTCTGAACGTATTAGATAGAATACATGCGGGCAGGTTGTTTCCACTGGCGGGTGAAAGGAGAACTAGGGGCAAAATAAGGCCATAGTTCCCCTCAAAATAAGGGGAAGCAGATTTAGTACTAAACTTAGGAGGAACTTCTTCCCCAAAGGGTTGTAAACAAATGGAATGTCTTGCCCAAAATGGCGCAGGAGCGAGGCGACTCTGTCCAAGCTCTCCCCAACAGATCCACTTTTTACTTAACTTATACTCTTTCTAATCAATTAAAAATTAATTCTAAAGCTAAATGTATTACTAACCTCTCTTTTATCTTCTCTTGCAGGCTTAAAGATCCTCCGAGGCCCTTCGAGGCCTTTTGATCCGACCTGACCACCGTGACCTGGAAGAAGATCTACCACAAACCTGAAGTGAAGCCCCGACCTCGACTTGGAGCCAACACGGGCCTCGGAGCTCCAAAATCGTCCTAACTATCGACGCCTGCCCCAGAATCGCCCGCCCTAGTCCCCGGAGCTCCCGACCCGATCCCCGACGGCAATACCCGGCCCACCTTGACCCCGAGAGACCAGCCCAGCGACCCGACCCGGAGAGACCCGCCCAGCAACCCGACCTACCTGGTGATGGAGAAAGAAAAATCAACGTGGAGGCCCGACCGTGCCGAATTGAAGATCCGATCCCACGAGTGCCCAGGGAGGGAACAGACCACGGGACCCATCCCAACCTGCCTCAGGAAGCCTCTGACCACGACGTAGGACCCCATAAACGGCGGAGACCGCGCGCGAGTACCCATACGTGCTGCAAGGTCTTCCCGCACCCCCAGAAAGCCGGGACCCAACCGGATCACAAACTCGCCCCCCCCCCAGCAACCCCTCTACCTCAACCAGCGCCCGGGAACCTGCCAGACGCGTCACCGGAAACGTAACCTTCGCCATGGTCCCCGCCAGCTCCCTTGACCCCGCCAGACACAACCACCTACCTTCCAAAAGGGCTGACGTCTCCTATCGGATCCTAAGATCATCGAGCAGCAGCCGCCGACCGAGGAAACGAGGGACACGCGGCGGTCTGCAGGTTGGACTGAGCAACACGGTTCCAAGTCCCCTCTCCCCATCATACTCTTGCCAAACGTCCAAGCGATTTGAAACAAGCTGGATGAACTTAACGCCAGACGAACCTCTCAGAGGGAAATAAGAAACTGCTGTGTGCTTTGCATCACAGAGACATGGCTAACCCCTGCCTCACCGGAATGTGCCATACAACCTGAAGTCTTCTCTATGCATCGGGCGGACTGCACTGCATCTTCAGGCAAAGCAAAGGGTGGAGGGGTTTGCATCCTCAACAAATCCTCCTGGTGCTTGGATGTGGCCACCCTGACGACCAACTGCTCCCCAGACCTGGAATACCTGACCGTAAAGTGCCGCCCATACTACCTTCCACGTGAGTTCACTTCAGCCATTGTCACAGTGATTTACATCCCTCCCCAGGCAGAAGTGAGGAAGGCGCATGATGAACTGCACACAGTCATAAACAACTACAAAACAGAACGCCTTGTTCATCGTGGCCGGTGACTTCAACAAGACCAACCTCAAGAGTGTACCGCCAAAATTCCACCAGCACATCTCCTGTCCCACAAGGGGCGATAACACTCTTGACCACTGCTACTCAAAAATCAAGGGTGCCTACCGTTCCATCCCCTGACTGCGTTTTGGTAAATCAAATGATAAGACTGTGCTCCTTCTCCCGGCTTAGAAGCAGGAACTCAAGCGGGAGAATCCAGCTAAGAACGTCGTGCAGTGCTGGTCCGAGCATCCAGAAGAGCTCTTACGTGACTGCTTAGAGACATTGGAATGGTCCATATTGAAGAACAAACTTAAATGAGTGTTCCACCACCGTCACAAGCCTCATCAGCAAATGTGTGGATGACTGCTTCCCAAATAAAGCAGTACGTGCGTCCCCAACTGGAAACCATGGCTCAACCATGAGATTGACTCCCTACTGATGGACAGATCTGAGGCGTTCAAGGCGGATGACCATGTCCTATACAAGAAATCATTGTACGGTCTCCGCAAAGCCATCCAAGCTGCCAAGAGAGAATATCAAACTAAGCTAGTGTCACAGACAGATTTCGGCGGTTGTGGCAAGGACTAAACAACATAACGGGCTACAAAGCGAAGCCGAGCAATATCTCTGGCATCAGCGCACCCCTCCCCAATAAACTTAATGCATTCTAAGCTCTGTTCGAGCAGGTAACCAACAATCCGCTCTCGAGTGCCCCAGCAGCCCATAATTCATCCATACCCACCATCACAGCTTCCAAAGTCAGGTCGGCCTTCCTGAACGTGAACCCACGGAAGGTGACGCGCCAGGACGGGATACCTGGTCGTGCACTCAGAGCCTGCGCAGACACGCTGGCAGAGGTATTCAAATACATCTTTAACCTGTCCCAACTGCACTCCGAGGTCCCCACCTGCTTCAAGAAGATCACCATCATACCGGTACCAAAGAAGAACAAGGCAACGTGCCTCAATGGCTACCACCCGGTGGCCCTGACGTCGGTTGTAATGAAGTGATTCGAGAGGCTGACCATGAAGCACATCACCTCCATATTCCCAGAACGCCTTGGCCCACTACAATTCTCATACCGTCGCAACCGGTCCATATCAGACGCTATTTCCCTGTCCCTACAGTCTTCCCTGGAGCATCAAGAAAACAAGGACTCCTGTAGCAGACTCCTATTCATTGACTACAGCTCCGCCTTCAACACCATAATCCCAGACAAAATCATATCAGAGCTCCAAAACCTAGGACATGGCTCTCTACTCTGCAACTGGATCCTCGACTTTCTGACCAACAGACAACAATCAGTAAGAATGAACACCTACACCTCCTCCACAAAAGTCCTCAATACCGGTGTCCCTCAAGGCTGGGTGTTCAGCCCCCTACTGTACTCCCTATACACACACGACTGTGTGGCAAAACCTGGTTCCAACTCCAACTACAAGTTTGCTGATGATACGACCATACTGGACCGGTTCTCAAATAACGACGAGTCAGAATACAAGAGGTTGATAGGGAACCTGGTGGAGTGGTGTAACGAGAACAATCTCTCCCGCAATGCCAGCAAAACTAAAGAGCTGGTCATTGATATCAGGAAGCAACACACCTGAACACACCCCTGTCAGCACCAACGGGGCGGAGGTGGAGATGGTTAGCAGTTTCAAACTCCTTGGGGTGCACATCACAAAAAATCGGTCATGTTCAAATCACGTCGACGCCATCACAAACAAAGCACAACAGCGCCTATATTTCCTCACGAAACTATGGAAATTCGGCATGTCCACATTAACCCTTACCGACTTTTGCAGATGCAGAATAGAAAGCATTCTATCGGGCTGCATCACAGCCTGGTACGGCAATTGCTCGGCACAGGACCGCAAGGAACATCAGAGAGTCGTGAATGCCGCCCAGTCCATCACACGAACATGCTTCCCATCCGTGGACTCCATCTACACCTACCGCTGCCTGGGGAAAGCGGGCAGTATAATCAAGGATCCCTCCCACCTTGGCTTCCTCACCTTTCCAACTTCTTCCATCTGGCAGGAGATACAGAAGTCTGAGAACACTCACGAACAGACTAAATACAGCTTCTTCCCCACTGTCACCAGACTCCTCAAGACCCTCTTATTAACGGACCTCAGTAATGACCTCATTAGCCCCTGTATGCTTCATCCGATGCCAGTGCTTATGTAGTTACATTGTATATATTGTGATACCTTTTATGTATTCTCTTGAATTTTGTTTAATTCCCTTTTCTTACCATGCACGAAATGATCTGTTGAGCTGCTTGCAGAAAAATATATTTCACTGTGCCTCGGTACACGTGACAATAAATAAATCCATTCCAATCAAATCCAATTAAGCAGTTGACGCTCTTTCAGTAAATATTTTCAATATAAAGATAGTTACTTTTTAGAAGAATAAAGGAATAAGGGTTGTCGTGTTCAGGCCGGAATGTGTAGCTGAGTCCACAAAAGATCAACCATGATCTCACTGAATGGCGGAGAATGCTCGAAGGGCCAGATGGCCTAACACTGTTCCTTGTTCTTATGTTCTTATTAAGGCATCCATGGCTGACGATGGATATCAAGGTTAGATTAAAGCAAAGGAGAAAGCAAAGAAAGTGGTGAGGATTAATGGGAAGCACGAGGATGGGGAAGCCTTTAAAAGTGAGCAGAGGGCAACTAAAAAAGCAATATAGAGAGAGAAGATAAAATATGAGTGGAAGCTCGCTAGTAATATAAAATAAGAGGAAGATATATTTTTCAAGATATTAAAGGGAGGACAGAGTCCAAAATGGACATGGGATCACTGGATCATGGAGAAGTATTAATAGGCAGCAAAGAAATTGCAGAAGAACTGTATGGTTATTTTTCTTCAGTCGTCAGGGTGGAAGTCACAAGAGGGCTGCAAGAGCTCCAGGAGGATCGGGGGCAGAGTTGAGTTTAGTGGTCACCATTTGCGAAAATATCCTGGGGAAACATGCGCTTGCGCTTGTCAAGGAGACACAGCTGTGTCTTCTCTTTCAAGACACAGCGAGAGTGATA
The DNA here is from genome assembly GCF_902713615.1 of Scyliorhinus canicula. Lineage (NCBI taxonomy): Eukaryota > Metazoa > Chordata > Chondrichthyes > Carcharhiniformes > Scyliorhinidae > Scyliorhinus > Scyliorhinus canicula. The sequence continues at coordinate 90,226,245 of NC_052157.1, forward strand.
CACATCCAGAGTGGGAATTGCAACTTGGTAATTTGGTGCAGTGAGGTAATCAGGAAAGGTAAGTGGTAAGTCAAATACTGCTGTTTTTTCCAGCTAAAAGTGCAGTGTGTAGCTTAGGGTCTGATTGGCTGAAGCTGCCCCCACACTAATTGCTGAGAGGCAGTTTTCTGTCAGTCACCTGAGGCCTGTTTAGGAGCACAAAGGGAACATTGTATTCTTCTCTTTCAAGTTTAGGGATTTTTGAGTCATCGGTTAGCTGAGGTCTGCATAAATGACAGACATAAAGCGCACTCAATAAGCTTGCGCTTGTCAATGAGAGACAGCTAGAGTAAGCACATCCAGAGTGGGAATTGCAACTTGGTAATTTGGTTCAGTGAGGTAATCAGGAAAGGTAATAAGTAAGTCTCATTCTGCTGTTTCCAGTTAAAAGTGCAGTGTGTAGCTTAGTGTCTGATTGGGTGAAACTGCCTCCATCCTAATTGCTGAGAGGCAGTTATCTGTCAGTCACCTGAGGGCTGTTTAGGGGCACAAAGGGCACATTGTATTATTCTCTTTCAAGTTTAGGGATTTTTGAGTCATCGGTTAGCTGAGGTCGGCATAAAAGACAGAGAGAAAGCCACTCAGTAAGCTTCCACCTGTCAAGGAGACACAGCCGGAGTGAGGCATATCGAGAGTGGGAATTTCGTGCAGTGAGGTAATTCGGTGCAGAGTGAGAGAAGGTACTTTTTCGGAGGTGCTTTATAACCCAGGTCAGTGACTGGTAAGTAGTTTTTATTTTCATTGTCTAATTTATTTATTTTTATTTTGAAATTGTAGTTGTATAAGTTTACCTCAGGTTTAAGACATGGCAGGAGATCGCAGACCCGTGTCATGCTCCTCGTTTGCGATGTGGGAGCTCGGGGACACGTCCACTGTCCCTGACTCTTTCACGTGCAAGAAGTGTGTTCAGTTGCAGCCCCTGGTAGGCCGCTTGAAGGCTCTGGAGCTGCGGCTGGACTGACTTTGGAGCATCCGCGATGCTGAGCAGATCGTCGATAGTACGTTTAGCGCGTTGGTCACACCGCAGGTGGAAGTTACTGAGGGAGATAGCAAATGGGTGACCAAAACACAGAGCAAGAGTAGGAAGGCAGTGCAGGTGTCCCCTGTGGTCATCTCCCTTCAAACAGATATACCGCTTTGGATACTGTTGGGGGAGATGGCCCACCAGGGGAAGGCAGCAGCAATGTCCATGGCACCGTGTCAGGGCCTGCTGCACAGCAGGGCAGGAAGAAACAGGGCAGGCTATAGTGATAGGGTATCGATGTAAGGTGAATAGACAGGCGGTTCTGTGAACTCCATCGAGACTCCAGGATGGTATGTTGCCTCCCTGGTGTAAGGGTCAAGGATGTCTCGGAGCTGCTGCAGGACATTCTGGGGGGTGAGGTAAACAGCCAGCTGTCCTGTTGCATATAGGCACCAACGATATAGGTAAAAAAAAACGCGATGAGGTCCTCCAAGCGGAATTCAGCGAGTTGGCAGGTAAACTAAAAAGTAGGACCTCAAAGGTAGTAATCTTATGATTGCTACCAGTAATTCTAACTAGTCAGAATAGGAATGTCAGGATAGAGAGGATGAATGCGTGGCTCGAAAGATGGTGCAAGAGGGAGGGATTCAAATTCCTGGGGAATTGGGACCTGTTCTGGGGGAGGTGGGACCAGTACAAACCGGACGGTCTGCACCTTGGCAGGACTGGAACCGGTGCCCTAGGGGGGAGGGGTGTGTTTGCTAGTGCTGTAGGGGACTGTTTAAACTAATGTGGCAGGGGGATGGGAACCGATGCAGGAAGTTTGAAGGTAGTAAAACAGGGACAGAAACAAAAGGAAGTAAGTGGAAAAGTGCAAGGCAGAGAAGACATAGTCAAAAATCAAAAAGGGCGACAGTACAAGGTACAGTGACTTAGGGGAGCCCAGTAATACTAAACGGAATAAAACTGGAGATGTTAAGATTCAAAAAAGAGGTTAAAAAACACAACATAAGTGTAATTTACCTGAATGCTCGGAGTATTCGGAATAAAGTAAATGAGTAGATGGCACAAATCATTGTGAATGACTATGATTTAGTGGCCATTACTGAAACATGGTTAAAGAATGGTCAAGACTGGGAGTTAAACATCCGAGGGTATCAAACTATTCGGAAGGACAGAGTGGATGGTAATGGAGGTGATGTTGCTCTGTTATTTAAGGATGACATTCGGGAAATAGTAAGGGATGACATCGGTGCGATGGAGAATAAGGTTGAATCCATTTGGGTGGAAATCAGGAATAGTAAGGCTAAAAAGTCATTGATAGGAGTAGTCTATCGGCCACAAAATAGTAACGTTATGGTGGGGCAGGCTATAAACAAATTAATAACTGATGCATGTAGAAATGGTACAGCAGTTATCATGGGGATTTTAATCTACATGTCGATTGGTTTAACCAGGTCGGTCAAGGCAACTTTGAGGAGGAGTTTAGAGAATGTACCCGCGATAGTTTCCCAGAACAGAATGCAATGGAACCTCCGAGGGGACAAGCGGTCCTAGATTTTGTCCTGTGTAATGAGACAGGATTGACTGATGATCTCATAGTTAGGGATCCTCTCGGAAGGAGCAATGACTATATGATGGAATCTAAAATACAGATGAAGGGTGAGAAAGTAAAATCAAATGCTAGCGTGTTGTGTTCAAACAAAGGAGATTACAATGGGATGAGAGAAGAACGAGCAAAAGTAGACTGGGAGCAAAGACTTTAGGGTGGAACAGTTGAGGAACAGTGGAGAACCTTCCAAGCGATTTTTCACAGTTCTAAGCAAAGGTTTATACCAACGAAAAGGAAGGACGGTAGAAAGAGGGAAAAGCGACCGTGGATATCTAAGGAAATAAGGAGAGTATCAAATTGAAGGAAAAAGCATACAACGTGGCAAAGGTTGGTGGGAGACTAGAGGACTGCGAAAGCTTTAGGGGGCAACAGATAGCTACTAAAAAAGATATAATGAACAGTAAGATTGAGTATGAGAGTAATCGTGCTCAGAATATAAAAACAGACAGTAAAAGCTTTTACAAATATATACAACAAAAAAGAATGGCTCGGGTAAATATTGACCCTTTCGAGGATGAGAAGGGAGTTTTAATAATGGGAGATGAGGAAATGGCTGAGGAACTGAACAGGTTTTTTGTGTCGGTCTTATAGTGGAAGACACAAATAGCATGCCATCGACAGGTAGAAATGATGCTATGACAGGTGAGGACCTTGAGAGGATTGTTATCACTAAGGAGGAAGTGATGGGCAATCTAATGGGGCTAAAGGTAGACAGGTCTCCTGGCCCTGATGGTTTGCATCCCAGAGTGCTAAAAGAGATGGCTAGGGAAATTGCAGACGCACTAATGATGATTTACCAAAATTCACTTGACTCTGGGGTGGTCCCGGTGGATTGCAAATTAGCAAACGTGACACCACTGTTTAAAAATGATGTAGACGGAGAGCAGGAAGTTATAGACCAGTGAGCTTAACATCGGTAGAAGAGAAGATGCTGGAATCTATCGTCAAGGAAGAAATAGAGAGGCATCTCGATAGAAATTGTCTTCGTGGACAGACTCAACATGGGTTCATAAAGGGCAGGTGGTGCCTAACTAATTTAGTGGAATTTTATGAGGACATTACCAGTGCAGTAGATACCGGATAGCCAATGGATGTGGTATATCTGGATTTCCAGAAAGCCTTTGACAAGTTGCCATACAAAAGGTTGCTACATTATGGATTGGTTAATTAATAGAAAGCAAAGAGTGGGGATTAATGGGTGTTTTTCTGGTTGGCAAACCTTAGCTAGTGGTGTCCCTTAGGGATCCGTGTTGGGCCTACAATTTTTCACAATTTACATAGATGATTTGGAGTTGGGGACCAAGGGCAATGTGTCTAAGTTTGCAGATGGCACTCAGCCTTCCCGGACTGGCGCCGGAATGTGGCGACTAGGGGCTTATCACAGTAACTTCATTGAAGCCTAGTCGTGACAATAAGCGACTTTCTTTCTTTCTTTCTTTCTTTCTAAGGTGAGTGGTAAAGCGAAAAGTGCAGAGGATACTGGAAGTCTTCAGAGGGATTTGGATAGGTTAATTTAATGGGCAAGGGTCTGGCAGATGGAATACAATGTTGACAAATATGTGGTTATCCATTTTGGTAGGAATAGCAGCAAACGGGATTATTATTTAAACGATAAAATATTAAAGCATGCCGCTGTGCACAGCGACCTGGGTGTGCTAGTGCATGAGTCACAGAAAGTTGGTTTACAGGTGCAACAGGTGATTAAGAATGCAAATGGAATGTTGTTCTTCATTGCTTGAGGGATGGAGTTTTAGACTCGGGAGGTTATGTTGCAATTGTATAAGGTGTTAGTGAGGCCACACCTGGAGTATTGTGTTCAGTTTTGGTCTCCTTACTTGAGAAACGACATATTGGCACTGGAGGGTGTGCAGTGGAGATTCACTAGGTTAATTCCAGAGCTGAAGGTTTTGGATTATGAGGAGAGGTTGAGTAGAGTGGGACTGTACTCGTTGGAATTTAGAAGGATGAGGGGGATCTTATAGAAACATTTACAATTATGAAGGGAATAGATAGGATAGATGCGGGCAGGTTGTTTCCACTGTTGTGTGAAAGCAGAACTAGGGGGCAGTGACTCAAAATAAGGGGAAGTAGATTTAGGACTGAGTTTAGGAGGAGCGTCTGTACCAAAACGGTTGTGAATCTATACACTTCCTTGCCCATTAAAGCAGTTGAGGCTCCTTCATTAAATGTTTTTAAGGTAAAGGTAGATAGTTTTTTGAAGAATAAAGGGATTAAAGGTTATGGCGTTTGTGCCGGAAAGTGGTGCTGAGTCCACAAAAGATCAGCCATGATTGCATTGAATGGCGGAGCAGGCTCGATGGTCCAGATAGCCTACTCCTGCTCCTTGTTCTTACGTTCTTATGAAACTTAAAGTTATGATGTGAATAAATCACCTCGACAGGATGGAAAACATCCCAGTATACTGAAGGAGCTAGCTGAGAGCATCGTGGAGGCATTGATGGTGAGCTTTCAGGAATCACTGGAGACAGGAAGGGTCCAAAAGTACTGGAATGTGGCTAATGTAACACGGCTGTTTTCGAAGGGAGGGAGGCAGACAGCGGACAATTATGGGCTGGATAGCCTGATTTCGGTCTTTGTTAAGAGTTTATCGTGCATGATATAGTAGGATTGAGTAGTCACGGCTTTGGCAACTGGAGGTCATGTCTGCCAAATCTGCAACTTTTCTTTCAGGAGGTAACAAGGAAGTTAGACAAGGGAGAAGTAGTGGATGTCATTCATGTAGTTTTCCAGAAGGCCTTTAACAATGTGCCGCATTGGAGACTGTTGAATACGTTATGAGCCTATGCGTTGAGCATAGTTACTGGCATTGATAGAGGGTTAGGTGACTGGCAGTAGGCAAAGAGTGGATAGCACCCGGTGAACAGTGGCGTGCCTGAGGGGTCTGCGCTGGGACCACAACTTTTCACAATAGTCATTAATGATCTGGAAGTAGTAACTGAAGTCACTGTTGCGAAAGTTTTCAGATGATACAAATATCTGTAAAGGGACACGTGGTATTCAGGAAGCAGTGGGTCTGCTTTTGTACAGGCTAGGAGAGTGGGAAACGTTTGGTAGGTGGAACACAATGTGGAAAAGTGTGAGGTTATGTTTCGAGCTGTGCATATTAAAGACCAGGAAAGGAGTTCTGAGGCTGTAGAAGTCTGATGTGACCCAATTTATAGTATTGTAAGCGGTTTTGGGTCCCGTATCGAAGGAAGGAGGAATGGAGGCATAGACCATTTTATAAATGGAAAATACGTCGGAAAGCAGAAGCACAAAGGGACTTGGGAGTCCTTGCTTCAGAATCTCTTCAGGTTAGTGTGCAGGTTCACTCGGCAGTTAGGAAGGCAAATGACATGTTAGCATTCATCTCGAGCTGTGCATATTAAAGACCAGGAAAGGAGTTCTGAGGCTGTAGAAGTCTGATGTGACCCAATTTATAGTATTGTAAGCGGTTTTGGGTCCCGTATCTAAGGCACGATGTGATAGCCTTGGAAACGATACAGAGGAGATTCAGAAGAATGATCCCAGGAATGACGCGCGTGGCGTATAAGGAACGGTTGAGGACACTGGGTCTGTACTCGTAGGAGAATAGAACGACGAGGGCGGATCTTGTTGAAATTTACAGGACACTGCGAGGCCTGGATAGAGTGGACGTGAGGAGGATGTATACACTTTTAGGGAAAACTGGAAGCAGAGGACTCATTCTCAGACTGAAAGGACGATCCTTCAAAATAGAGCTGAGGAGGAATTTCTTCAGACAGAGCGTGGTGAATCTCTGGAACTATGCCGTAGAAGGTTGTGGAGGTCGAATTACTAAGTGTCTTTAGACAGAGACAGATAAGGGAATAAGGGGATCAGGGGATGTGGTGAGTAGGCAGGAGAGAGGGGATGAGAAAAATATAGACTATGATTAAATAGCGAAGCAGTCTCGATGGGCCGAGAGGCCTAATTCTGCAATGAAATACAACGGTCTGGAAGCCTTACTTCCACAAACGGTTCCTGTAACAAAATGTGAGTGTTCAAGACAAGGTCACCTGCGTTTTATTTTGTCCTGCTGCAGATTAAATCTTTCGCCTGTTACCTGGCGACATGTTTCATAATAAGTGTCTGTTTATTCACCGAAATCTTTCATAGAATCTTTACGTATCGTGAGCTCTGGGTTGCAGAACGGTGAACTATCAGCATATAATTGAGCACGAAGATCACCTGCAGTTCATATGGTACTTTTAACATGTATCTTTGTCCATCGCACTTTATAAGCAAACAATCACGCGTGTAGTGTCGTTCAGCAAATTATCAGCAACCAGAATGACACAGAAACAGAAACGATCGTGTGATTGTGGCCACAACTTGGAACTATGTCGTAGACTGTGAGGGGAGTTGTAAAATACAAATGAGGATAGGGGAATTCCGAGTGATTTCGGGGCGGAATTCCATCGTTCAGATTTGAAACAAACAAAGACAACGCCAGCAACAGCCAACTGACATTAATCGGCAATTCACAAGTTGTCAGAATTGTACGAGAGCAGGCATTAAATAGTGTGTTCGCATAATCTCTCAGCAAAGCGGAGAATGGGCTTTGGTTGACGCAGAATTGCTGCCGAATTTCGGGGAAAAATAAACAGTGTTTATGGATCTGTTAAAATAGATTTTCATTGCAGCTAACAAGGCACCCATAACATTGTCCATTCAGTGGAAGTTCCAAAACAAATCGAGGCAGATCAGATGGGTTGTGCAACCGCGTTGCCAGATATAAGGTGATACGATTCGCCATATAACAGGCAGATAGATGTTGAAACCCAACGAAAATTCAAGTAATAATTGGATTGGATTGGATTTGTTTATTGTCACGTGTACCGAGGTACAGTGAAAAGTATTTTTCTGCAAGCAGCTCAACAGATCATTCAGTACATGGGAAGAAAAGGGAATTAAACAGAGCTTTAGAATTAATTTTTAAAAGGTTAGAACGAGTATAAATAAAGTTAAAAGTGGATCTGTTGGGGAGAGCTTGCAGAGAGTCGCCTCGCTCCGGCGCCATCATCTTGCAACTATATAATAATGTGGTAATGCAGCATGTCCGCACAGCGGGTAGCACTGTTGCTTCTCAGCGCCAGGAATACGGGTTCGGTTTCAGACCTGTGTCACTGCCTGTGCGGAGTCCACACATTTTCTCCGTGTCTGCGTGGATGTCCACAGGGTGCTCAGCTTTCCTCCGACAATTCTGAAAAGATGTGATTGTTAGGTTAAATGGACATTCTGAATTCTCCCTCAGTGTACCCGAACAGGGAAGGTAGTGTGGCGTCCAGGATATTTTCACAGTCACTTCTTGCAGTTCACATGTAAGCATACGTGTGATACTGATAAGGATTATACTATATTTTAAAGAAATATGCTGGACGCTCCATACTTCGGTGTTACCCCATCAATCCGGAAACCGAACTGTTGTGGCTTCCATTCAAACTCAATTGGCTCGATTACTCCCGCATGTATATATCGCGATGATATTACTACGCCCCCATATTGCCTCTCAGTGCAAGCCCCTGTCAATTTACTTGACCATCCATCTCCTAAATCTCTCTCAGAGCTAAAAGCCACATCATTTGAATCGGGAGCTGAACAATATGTTCATGTGTCATCCCTAGCAAAACAAAAACAAATAATGCGCTTCTGCTATGCAAAAAGTGAATAGAGGTTTTAAATTAACGATATCACTGATAATTACCCTTTTCTTTGGCTTAACTTGTTTTTGTGTTCAGGTGCATTAAAACAATTATAATGCTGAACGAACGGGCAGCACGGTGGCGCAGTGGGTACGCCCTGCTGCATCACCGCGCCGAGATCCCAGAGTCGTTCCCAACTCTGGCTCACTGTCTGTGTAGAGTTTGCACATTCTCCCCGTGTTTGCATGGATTTCGCCCCCACAACCCAGAGATGTGCAGGCAAGGTGGAATGGCACGCTAAATTGTCCCTTAATTGGAAAAAGATGATCGGGTACAATAAATGTATATGAACAAAAATGCCGAACACACAATTTAGAGTATTATAATATATGTCAAATGCTGTGATGATGTTTCATGTTAAATGGTCAGGTAGGTAATGCTCGGTTTTGAAATGTTTTATGATTCCACTTTCATTTCTGATACCCTATCTGCTCTCCAATGAACCAAGTGGGCGTGGTGCGTTTACATAGTTATGGATAGGCTTTCAGAAATAATTTCTGAACACTTCAGTAAAGAGCGTAGAGAGACTGGGGTGAGACTTCAATAAATACCGCGGAGAGAGCGAGACGAAACTTCAGTAAAGGGCGCGGAGAGGGAGAGGTGGGACTTCAGTGAAGAGTGGGGAGAAACTAACGGGTGACGTCACAGGAGGGCTTTGATTTCATTGGCCAGATTATCTGCTGGTAAATCCTGGAGACTCGTAAGTAGTCATTGTTTTCATTCCTCTTTTTTTGTTTGTTTTTATTTAGCTCTGTAGTTGTATAAGTTAACCTAACGATGAAGTCACGTCAGAGGATCCCATACACTTGTCAAGCTCCTGGTGTACGATGTGTGAGTTCAGCGGCACGTCTAATGACCCTGGCTCCTGTTGTATCTGACGGCCCTGGATCTGTGGGTGGACTCACTTCGGAACATCTGCGATGCTCAGAACTCCGTGGAAAGTACATTCGCTGAGTTGGTTATAGCGCATGTAAAAACTACTGGGGGGGGGGGGGGGTAGAAAATGGGTGACCAAACGAGAGAACAAGATTAGGAAAGCACTGCAGGTGTCTCCTGCAGTCATCTTCCTGCAAAAGAGGTATACCGTTTGGATATTTTTGAGGGACATTGCTCACGAGGGGATGGCAGCAGCAACCACGTTCATGGCACCATGTGTGGCTCTGCTGTGCAGGTGAGCAGGAAGAAGAATGGCAGGGCGACAGTGATAGGGAACTCAATCATAAGGGAAATAGACAGGCTGTTGTCCGGACGCATCTGAGAATCCAGGATGGTATGTTGCCTACCTGGTGCAAGGGTCAAGGATGTCTTAGAGCGGCTGAAGGACATTCTTGGGGGGCGGTGGTGAACAGCCAGTTGTCGTGGTGCATGTAGGCAACAGCGGTATGGGAATAAAACGGGTTGAGCCCTGCAACCTGAACTCAGGGAGTTAGCAATTAATATATAAAGTAGGATATCAACGGCAGTCACCTCAGGATTGCGACCAATGCCACCAGCGACTCAGAGCAGGAATGTCAGGATTGATAAGACGAATCCGTGGCTCAAGAGATGGTGCAAGGTTGGTGGAGAACCTTCCAAGCGATTTTCACAGTGTTTATAAAATGTTTATACCAACACAAATGAATGTCTGCAGAAACAGGAAAAATCGACCCTGGATATCTAAGTAAATAAGGGAGGATATAAAATTGAAGGAAAAAGCGTACAGAGAGTCAAATATTAGTTGTCGACTGGGGGATTGGGAAATCATGTGATTCAGCAGAAAGCTACTAAAAAGGCTATGAAGAGATTAAGATAGATTATGAGACTAAATGTGATCGGAATTTTAAAAACAGGCAGCAGACGTTTCAACAAACAAATTGAACAAAAAATGTGGCTCACGTAAATATTAGTTCTTAAGAGAATGAGAAGTAACATTTAAAAATGGGACATGTGGAA